>NC_133618.1:476167749-476184373 GCF_048593235.1 Sminthopsis crassicaudata
TTCTTTGCTTTTCATTCTTTGCAAAATCATTTAGTTTTCCTCTTTGTGGATGATCAGGGCCCATTAAAACATTCTTTTTCCCTATCTCTAGTGATTGCTGATTCTCATTTGGGACAATTTATATCGAGTTAATTTTCAAGGAGTTCCTTCTTAGACTTGCAATGAGTTTTGATGGAATGCTGGCTTCATTTCACTAGCTATGAGAGAATTGCCAGTCAAGTATCTTCTGTGGCAACTGGTAGATTATCACCTGGGCCACAAGTTTAGGTGTTTCTCTGGTGTGGCTAGCACTTTTACATTCATTCCATGCTGCAAAATCACATTATTCTAATGAATATGCAAATGAAAGAAAAGCTTTATGAAATGGTTATAGATGATTTACTTGTCAAAAATGTTTTGCTTTGGGGGTTTTATTTTGGGGGTGAGGGGGGAGAGAGAGAGAGAGAGAGAGAAAGAAAGAAAGAGAGTGCTTGCTTGCAGAGTAATGCATGGCATCTTCTAGATGTACTTCTCTTTAGAGAGGTGGCACATGGCCAAATCGGAAGGAAACACATCTTCATTGATGTGCCTATTGTTATGAGTTCTTATTCATGGTATTTAAACAACTCATGCAGGTTTTGACAGCTTTAAAAAAAATATTTATGGGAAACATTTAATTGTGGTAAAACCTCTAAGGGCCTTGGTACATTCTATGTCTCATGTATTCTATGCCCATTAGGAGAAATAGAAAATCAGGGCCTTGACCCAGTAGATTTGGGGGAACAGGTTCTATTGATGATTTCCAGCTTCTCATAACAAAAGGATTGGCCCAACATACCTCCTCATGCCATAAACTTTAAACCAAATACCAGACAGAACCAGGCTAATTTCTCTAAGGGTGGATTTAGGAAGTCAGCTGAGCACTTGAACTGTTGTTTCGGGGTGGGGGGAGAGTCAGAGAGAAATGTGTGCAGGAGGAGTATGTCTGGAAGATGAAATTAGGCCTGCTGAAGGATGCTGGAGAACTGTGCAAAGATAACCTTTAATTAGGTTTAAATATGATATGCGGTCCTAGGCAGGCTTCAGCTTTTATTGATTCTTTATAATGGGTTAAAAGTATAACGTGACATCTCCAATCACCGTGGGTTGGTCTTTATGGCCGCCTGAGGTCTGATTGTTAATATTCTTACAGCTATTTACCTCTATCAGCAATGAACAGACTAAGGGGTCAGTCAGCAGGGCTCTGTCGATTCCTCAGTACAATTTCCATTCAAGGTCTTTCTGAAAACAGCGTATTTTCTAGGTGGACTAAAGTGATTCAGGTCCCTTTGTGAATACAGAACCTGTCAGACATGTAACAAGGTAGATACAAAAATAAAGTTTCATGTGACCCAAAATAAAATAACAGTTTCATATTAAATGTGAGTCCTGTGGGGACTGCTGGGAAATGTCCCCTCTGAATCCATCTGACTGCTCCCCTGTCAGTCAATCTGCCATGATCCTGTCGTTAGTGATCCCCCATCCCTGTTGCTTGACTCTCTAAGTTGAGAGTTCATTTATTTTTTTTAATAAGACATTAATTTTCCAATGTATGGCATTAACTTGCAACACATTTTTTTAGGGAAAGATGTTATCTTTATGGAGTTGACTTATTTGCAAACTTAACATAAGCTTTCAAACCCACAAAAAATATGGCAGCATGTTTATATTTAAAATACATTTTTAAAAATCCAGTGATTTACTGTGAATTTACTTACCACCCAATAATACAAGGATAAAAATAATTTATGCTCCTATTTTAATTAAAAGCAAATCTTTTTTGTAAAGAGACAGGAGCTCGGTCTAGTGGTTAGAATACAAAAGTAGGAATTTTAAGACTCCTCTTGTTTTATTCCTGGCTCAGGCACGGAGGGACTGAGTGATATCAGACCAATTGCTGACCCACTCTGAACTTTGTTTTAGTAAAGAAAGATGGCTGGACAAAGGCCCGTGTATCCTGAAACTACAAGAACTATTTTAAAATAACCGTTTTTATTCTGCTTCTCCAGCAGACAACAAAGTTGGTCTAAGAGTTTGAAACAAACGGTTTGTCAACACCTTGCATCCAGGGGCCATGGAGGGGAAAAAAAATACTGGAGGTAAGTAGGATAGTTTTCACTATATGATGAAAATGGAAGCCTGAGGGGCAGCATTTTAGGACAGGTCATTATTTGTAAATCTTCTATTCCAGGTGATAAGAGCCAGTGGCCCATTGTCACAGTTCTTAGAAAATGTCTGGAGCCTTAGGGTGTGGAAACAAGTTATCATTGACATTCTCTAAGTCTACATTTCCAGAAGTACAAGTATGGGTGAATTCAGGTTATTGAGGGGAAGGTGGGAGGAACACTCTGAAGTCATTTGCATTTGCTTGGAAATTTTTTTTTTTGCTTATTCATTCATTCATTTATTCATACATTTTCATTCATTCATTCAATTCAATATATAAAATCTAGGAACATTAAAAGAGATCCCCACCCCCACCCCCTACCACATACACACTCCAAGAGAGATATGTTCCCTATCTTCTAAAAGCTGACAGCCTAGATGGGAAGAAGACATGTACACATGAAAAGATTACACAATAATACTAGTCATAGTGAATATTCTACACAGAGAAGGCACTTAAATTTTTTTTCTTGTTATGCAATTAAATGTTGATTTATATGTATATAATCTTAGCTTCTCAGGCGGTTAGAGATGGGATGGACCTTAGGTGTTATCTAGTTGAACTCTTTCATTCCTAGAAGAGGCAACTCAGGCCCAGAGAGGGGAAGCAAGTTGACCTCAAAGAGTGACCACAACCCTGTCATTTTGTTTACCTGACCATTGCTAGAAATGTCAAAAACAACTTTATGGAAAATCCTGATACTGAGTGAGATCTTTAAAGGAAGTTAGACAAGAACCAAATAGAGAGGTAATCATAGTTGGGAGAGGGACATTTCAATGAAGGTAAAGGATCGAATAATAAAAGACTTTGTTTTTGTTTTTTTTTTAGTGGGGGGGAGGAGTAGGGTGGGAAGCTTATTGATAAAGGGAATATCCTATAGGGAGTGGCAGGGAAACACAATTTTTCAGGTATGACTTTTTTTTTTTAATGTCCTTTTGCTTTTGTATGCCTCACTGAAATGCATTTATGGGAAGTTTTATCCTTAACTCCTGTTAATGTTTAAATGTATTTTTATGAAGGAATTCAAACTAGGAGGCATTGCTTTCTCAGCTTTGCAGCCTGCTTACTATTTTTATTCTTCTCCTAGTTATACCAACCAGGGCTTCCCTTTATGTTGACTTAAATAGTTTTGAGTTTACAATGAATTTCAAACGAAACCCAAGCTCAATAAGCCAAAGGCTCCTCTCCTTTCCCTACCAAACCCCAAGAAGAGGACTTTCTATGGAAGAGCTGAACTGAAATGCAAAATGATTTCTCCAGTTTCCGACCTAGATTCATTTCCTGACTCACAATGCATTTGTCTTTTTAAAGGAACCAATATGTTTGTATAACTGATGTGAAACAGGCTTGACTCCAAAAAGATTTAACTTAATATCTGCCTAAGCATTCCAAGGGTAGGCCGTCTGTAGGATGTACATTAAAGACCTTGGCTGTGGCACAGCTAGTCATGTATGATATTGAGCACACAAATGGGACGTGATGCCCATATACTCTTGAGGATAATTCGATGTGCCATGCAGCTCTATGGGTAGAGAAACTATAAACACAGTTGTCACAAATGAGAAAGAGCACTAGGTTGGATTCAGGCTGAAGAATGAAGCAGCATTAGGTTCTGTCTTTGAGCCCTAATGAAAGTGTTAATTAGGATATTACAGAATTTATGGTGAGAGCAGCATAGTCCACGTCAGATCTCTTTGGTGACATGCACTTAATTAACCATTTCTTCCTTCTTTCCTTTCTTCTTTCATCCTCAGTTCTTAGGAAAGACAAACTCAAAAAGGCAAATTTAGAAGAAGGGTGGTGGCAAATTGTATGGAAAAATGGAGTGGCCACTTCCTCATCTGCCTTTCCTTTTGTGGCGACCAGAGAACACGATTATCTACAGTTTATAGGAAGAAGTACACATTTAATCTACATAACCATCAATCTTTCTTTATGTAAAAATGATTAGTAAATAGGGTTTTTAAGCAACTGTTTAGTTTATACATTGGCATCATAGATTAACTTATTTCTAAAACACTTGATTTTATCACTCTGCCTAATGATTTGTCACATGATTTATTGGGTAATATGATGAATCATGTGCGATTTATTGTTTATCCTATAAATAGCGCAACAATTCATTAAACAGTGATAAAACCCAGCAGTTCCACGAGGAAGTCCACCTTTGTTGCCTCTGTGCACAATGGGGCTAATGTTTGAATGCAATTTCATAGTACTTTCCTCTTTCCAGGTTTGTAGCATTGGGGCAGTTAGGTTCCTGTGCTCACATTAAATGGTTTTTGGAAATAATGATACAGTCATAATCTTATACTCCAGCCATATTTATTTTATATGGAAAAATAAAGTGTAAATCCTGATGGGTGTTAAATCCGTGAATTTATTTGTGATAATAAATGTGGTATTCTTTGTTAGGAAGGCATTAAACTTAATGGCAATGTTTCATATTATAGCATTTCAGTTGTGTTTCCATCCCTGAGTTTTATGTTAGAGTTGATGAACATGGTGCAGAGACCTGAGTCTAAATCTGAATATCTATTGCCATAGGGCTTTCCCAACCACATGTGCCTAGAAGCACCCATGACTAACAAAAATGGACCCATTGGTGAACATAGGCCCTGCCCTCTGCTGTTCATCATGAGAAGGCTGCTCTGTTCAATATTTGTCTGAATTGAGGCCTGTTCTGTCTCATTTGGGATGGCCTTTTCTTGTATCTCTGAAGTAGTGATTTATTTGTGAACACTTCAAATAGAGGCTTAATCATTGCTCTCAAAAAAATAGTATAAGAGAATTCATGTGACAAGCTAAAGTAGATGATACCTGAGGTTTCTCCCAATTTTTAGATCTCATAGTCTTATGGCTAATCCTTCATATGGTTCATCATTCTCTTGTATTGTATAGTGTAGTTTAGTTAAAAGGCTCTTGGATTTGAGATCAGAAGTTCTAGGTTTGAATCTCTATTCTGGTACCTACTACAAAAAGAAGCTTACCAGTTTCCTCATCTGAAAAATGAGGGGGTTGGATGGGATAGCTTCTGATTTCCCATTCAGCGCTTTCTCTTTCTATATGACCTATGATTTCTCTGCAAATCACTCAACTTTTTACAGTATCTGTTCCTCTTTGTGAAATGGCAGGAAGGATAGGTGTGAGGAATGGGGATTAGATGAAATGATATGAAATCCCTTCCAACTCTAAATCTATACTCCTATAATCTTTTTCTGCTCACTTGTATCATTGGGTCAGGGTGGATATCAGGGTGAGTAAAGTAGGGGCAAAAAAGAATATAAACAATATCCCAGATTTGTAAGAGACCAGATTAGATGCCATCCAACTGACCCCAAAACATATAGGAATTCCCTTACAATAACTCAACATGTGGTCATGTAGCCATCAATAGAAAACCTTCTATGGGGTCTTCATTTGAAGACCCTTAGTTCCAGAATAAACCAGTTTGTGTCTTCTCTATTTTTTTTCTCCCTACCTCCTCAAAAACACTTTTCAATTTTGCCCATCTTCAAGACTTAGCTGAAATTTCTTCTTCTCCATGGAGGCTTTCTGAACTCGTTCCAGTCTATAGTGATCCCTTTTCTCCCAACTCCTATAGCACTTTCAGTCTGTATTCCTCATTTGGAAATAAATCATGCTTTGACTGTCCTTTATGCCATGTCTTTTAGCATATATTGAGCTGTTACTTATCTTCTGCATTGTTATTTAAATTTTCATGTTCTTCTCTCTTATCTCCCTAGTGAGATCCTTGGGGTCCTCCAAAGGGCAAGAACCATTTCTTATTTCTCTCTGTATCCCCTCTTCCTCCTCCCCCACCTCACCCTTATACAATGTAAGGGGCCTAGAACATAGTAGACACCTTGTAAACAGTTTGTTTCCATTTTTATCCAATCAATGGATTAACAAAGTAGGCTAGAATGACAAAGACATTTCTTTTATTGTCTGGAGATTATGGAAGAAGGGGGCATGGAAGGAGTGGGAAGAAAATAGCTTCTTTAGTACAACTGTACTAGAAATAATCTGCACATATAATGATGCCTCTGTTTTAAATGAGTGGCTAATGCATGCAATTTCCATATTCAACACCCCAGCTTTCTCATCTGTAGGATGAAGAGGTAAGATCTCCTGCTCCCCAAGGTGCCTCCCAGGTGTGATATTGTAAGGTTGTATGCTTCATTCCCACCTTGTCTTCCTACCACCACGCTTTTCAGCTTGAGCCCTCATCTGCTAAGGGTTAAAGGTTTGGCTATTGAACAGCTGAGAGTAGTGATGACTTTACAATAGGTTTTCTACTATCTGAATAGTAAAGGTAAGGTGGAAGGTTACCTTCTATCTTCCATCATTAAGAAGCAAACTTCTACCTCAAAAAAAAGTCTTTGAATTAGCCTGGAATTCTTAGGAAGGAATCGGAACCGGGCTGCAAGGGAATTCTCCAACGTGGCTTGGGTTGACAAAATGGAAAACTTTGGGGTCAAATCATAAGAATGCCCTGGCTTATCCCACCCTTGGGAGAACTTGTGGAATTTGGCATTTGTTTATGTCACAATCTGGCTAATACTTCATAAAATATTATTTGCCAATAATGTCACACTGTAATTACATTTGCCGATCTAGTTCTGCCAGTGTTTATGTTCTTTTTTCATTATGTAGCTTCAACCTTTATAATGTTACCAATTGACATCATAATTAGTATAGTTTACTGCAGCACTGATTATAAGGGACCTGCTTGTCAATCAACCCCTGTTTGTTTCTGTTGGAGGAGTTATTATCCCTTCACCTCTAAACCTTGGTTAATTTCCAGGGCACAGGGGTTCAAGACTTTGTATGTGTGAAAGGGGAGCAACACAGCCCCTTCTTGTACTTGACTGACCATAGTTATTAAATGGTGGGTTTGATTCCAGTGTTGTATATTTCACCCTGGCTCCAGCAGCTTTTCTTAGAACCCAGCAGCCTGAGGTTGAGCTGCTTCACTCTATAGTCGTAGACTGAATATATATTGGGTGATTACTAAACTGTCCTGTGCCCTCCCTCATCTTCCTCCAGGATTTTTATTGAGATAAAAGAGGCAATAATACTTTTAAATAAAAATGTTAGGATTACTTCCTCTCATTAGAGAAATGAGGGTACCCAATGCTGTTTACCACCAGACAGGATCACAATTTCAAATAGTTTTTCTTAATTTATTCTCTTTTTTCGCTGAGAAATTGGGGTTACGTGACTTGCCCACGGTCACACAGCTTGGAAACGTTAAGTGTCAGAGGTCGAATTTGAACTCAGGTCCTCCTGACTTCTGGGCTGGCGCTCCATCCACTGCACCATCTAGCTGCCCCAACTTATTTTCTGTCCTCAAAGAAAGGCTTTATAGTGGAAGGATATGTTGGGGAATGACTGTGATATTTTTAAAATGTGGTAATAAAACTTCAAGTTAAAATAAAATATTATGTAAATTCATAGTATTTAGGAATCATTTGTTCATAAGCTAGTCAGTTCTAAAGGAAACAATCAAATGTATTCTCAAGCTAAGTTGCCCTGATACTTAATTAGCATCTGGGGAAAAGTTCCTGTCTAGATTCTGTTCTCAAGGACATTAGGGGAATGGCCCATCCCTAAAATCATGAAACACTGTTTGTCCCCCCGAGAGCATCCTCTGCACTAGAAATACAAACGTTGATGCCTTTTCCTCATTATCATGCATTACCTCATTGGGGAACACAGAAAAATTGATACTGATAAGGTGTTAGAAAAGAAACGGTGGCTTTCTTCCAAAGCTTCACATTTAAGGGAACTTGAAGTTCAATAGCATAGAATCAACATAGCTTAGCACCTGGTAAATATGAACACTTTATTAAAAGAGGAAACCACCAGATGGCTGGATATGGTAAGCTCCTCCGCATTCATCCAAGGGTCTCTCCCTGTGACAGAACACCGCTATATCTGCCCTCTCCCCATTTCCAAAGTGAGAATATGCTCTGTACCACTCACCATGGACATGGTTTGTGATCCTTGCTCTGGAAGCCAAAATTCTCAGTGATATTTAGAAGGAATCTCAGAGATCACTTCATCTGACCTTTCACTCAGGGCCAGGCATCTCTATGATAGTACCCCTGTCACACACTCATCTGGCATTTGCTTAAACACTTTGACTAATGGGGTACTCACCATCTCCCAAAGCAATTGATTCCATTGTTAGTCAGCTCTGATTTTTTAGAAGGTTCAGCTTCATTTTAAGCCAAAAGCTACCTCCTGGCAACACAAAATGTGTCTAATCCTTCTTCCATATGACAATCACTTTTTTTTCTTTTTACCAGCCTGTCTTTTCTCTAAAAATAACAACTGTTACAACAACAATTCTATACTCTAAAAGCTTATTCTTTCTCTCCTTTCTTCTATCTACCTTAGAAAATTGGTGAGTAGTTACTATCAGGCTTCTCCATTGTTTTTATTTTGAGAGAAGTGAAGGTTTCTTCTCTGGGTCCTCGGTCAAAGCCTCTCACTCCATTTCCAAAACCTGTCCATTCAATGAATCATGGATCTTTAACTCGAAGGGGCCTTGGAGTTCATCTAGTTCAAATCATTTATTTTAAAATTGAGAAAAGCAAAGTCAAAAAAGATTAACTGACTTGACTGAGTTCACTCTATTGCTTCAAACTATCTCTTATAAAATGAAAAGAGTTTTCAGGCCAGCATGGGATGTTTTTTTGGCAGATCTTCCATCATGAAACTCAAAGTGTTATGGGAGCCTTCTTTTAATATTTGTGAATATGACAGTATCCATTCCTGTGTTGCTATTGTTAATAAGTGAATAATATTGGGTCAGAGCTGGCCCTAACACAACTAAAAAGTCAACAAAATTTGTTTTTCTTTCTTTTCATACTCATTCATCTCTGCAATGCCTTCTCAAAGACCTAGCTGTTGCTTCTCTCTCTCTTATTAAGACCTATTGCCGGGTAAGAATCTATTCTTAGTCATTTACCATTCAAGGTAAATTTAAATAAATAAATTTAAATTCCTTCTAAATGCATTCACTTTCCCAGAGGTATTCACTATTGAATTCTCATTCAGAGAGTACTGGCCTTGTAATCAGAAGACCTTGGTTCAAAGCTTAGATATAGTTTTTATGATATGAGTAACTCTAGGCAAATCACTTCAACTTTCCACGCCCCAGTAAAAGAAGGGCTTGTAATTATGCTAGGATATGACTAAAATGTCCATACCCTTTGGCTCAGAGAATACGCTACTGCTAGGAATATGTTGTAACAAGATTAAAGACAGGTTTTAAGATATACCAAATAAATTTAAAACACACCAAAATATTTATAGAAGCTTTTTTTTTTTTTTTTGTAGTAGTAGTAGTAGCAAAGAACTGAAAACAAAATAGATATCCATAACTGGGGAATAGTTAAATAAGATGTGGCACATAATTATTATGGATTGCTATCATAGTAATCTCAACAAAGAAAAGCATAGGAAGACATATGAACTGATACAAAGTGAAGTAGACAAAGCTATGAAAACAATGTACATATATATGTATATATATATCCATAATAACAACAATATAGATTGAAAGACAAAAACAATACAATAAGACAAAATATTGTGAAATTACACTGTTGTTTGACTCCAGAGAAGGATTAAGACTGTCAACATCTTTTGTCAGGAACAGGCAGATGAAATGACTATAGGTATGGAAGTCTACATATAAATGTTGACTTTGGGTGGTATGTTGATTAGTTTTATTGAATTGCTTTGTTTTCTTCATATTTATTCTTTGCTATGAGGGATGGTTCTATCTGAAGAAGAGAAGGTTATAATGGGAAATGAAGGTGATATAAAAACAAAGGATTCCACTTTTTAAAAAGTTAGGCAGCTGGTGGGCTAGTTGACTGTAAGATCTCTTTTGTGAACCCCACAACCTAATTATGTAACAAAAAGCTTAAAAATCTTTGCTCTTTATTAAAAGGATTTCATACATAACAGTCAACAGGAGGGAGAGGACTGTGGGAGCAAAAGGACTGAAATCATGAGAAGTTGGTCAGTAATCACTCTGAATACAGGTAAGGCTGATTTCAATTAAAACACTTAATTAGGAATTTATGTCTCTTTCAAGGCAGTGAGCACTATTTCCCTCATACTATGTAAGTTGAAATAAAGTTTCTGTAGAATTCTTCTCTCATTCAAGGGTTCCATGAATCAGAAAAGTTTGAGAACACTGACTTACAAACTGGACCCCGGATTTAAAAAGAAAATAATCTCAATTCTTTCAGCCACATGGCCATGAGAAGGCCATTACTTTGCCAGTGTTTTGCTCTCTCCACTATGAGGTAAGGCTAATTTTGTGTTATAGGACTGCTAAAATATAATTTTGTTACAAATTGTTATACTAGTTACTTTAACAACATAAAGTACTTCATACATACAGTGTATGAAGTTTATACACACAAAAGTATGTGTATATACACATATAAACAATTCTCCCACCCCTCTATCCCAGTTGCTGGTGCTCATCCTACCAAAAGTACCTTGACCCCCAGCTGTCATTTTGTAAATATTTTGGACATATCCATGTTGTCTTTTGCAATAGAATGTAAATTCCTTGAGGACAAAGACTACTTCACTTCTCTCTCTGTACCTCTATCACCTAGTATAGTGCCTAGCACATAGTAAGTACTTACTAAAGTCTTGACAATTGACTGATCAATTGATAATGTCGTCTTGGATTTTAGTAATGTTTTCTTTGTATTTCAAAATTGTTTTGTGTCTAGATCCTTTTGAGTCACCAGCCACCAGAAGTTGGAAAGAATAGGAAAGTAGCATCAGAGAAGAAAGAGAATCCCTATGTGACAATATGAAATATAGCCAATCTATTTGGTCTAAGTGGCTGAATAGTATACATAGCAATGCATACCTTATGCAGATACATGCAAATGAACTTCCAAAGGGCATTGGCATATGTTACAACTCCAAAACCAGCCCTCAGTGATCCTGGCTGGAGGAAAGCAACCCTCCTTCTCATTACAGGGAATTGGAGTTCTGAACTCCTCACTTACCTCAACCCACCTTGTCTGCCTGAGTTAAAGATGGCCTTTTCCATTAATAGATAAAAGTCTCTCCTCTAGAATACTTGAAGGCAGCAATAAAAAGAAGTCTGTTCTAACTGACAAGATTGGGGCTAGCCAGTTTCTGCTCAAAATGAGAAATAATAGTAAAATAATAAGTTCTTGCATTTAACTTTCATGCACATTATTTTATTTGATCCTTATGACAGCCCTTTAAGGTAGGAAGGACAAGAATTGTTAAATTTTTAGATAAGAAACAGAGGACTAGACCAGAACTATTACTGGTATTTTTTTTTTAAGTATTGGAGGAGCAGAAATCACACTGTGGACTAGTGACACTGAATGTAGTTTTAGCTCAACTTTTAAGGAGGTTGAGAAATACTTTACAGAATCAACCTTGGGCTGAATGGGTATCTTCTCTCCTGTCCCCTCATGCACAATCATATGGTGAGAGTAAGACAATAGGAGGGCATGCTGGGTACACTGCTCTTCTGTGGGACATACCTATGTGAGGACCATTGGTGCCAGAAACAGAGGTCATCCAGTTGGGTCAGTTTGGTGATGTTGCTTTAGTCATCCGTTCCCATTACTTCTGTGCTTCAGGAGAAAGACCCAATTATTTCTTATTTCCTTCCTTAAGCTGAGCCTTACCCGCTCTATCACCAATGAAGAGGGGAAAGTATGATGAGGACCTAATAGGGATAGAAAGAGAAGAGACAGATGGGGGTGGGGATGAGGGTGGGAGAGTATGACAAACTTCCTCCCACTATAGCCACTATCTCTCACTCCCTAAGACCAATGTTGAGTAACCCAGAAACACAACTGTACCCTGAGATGCCATGACCTTGTAACCCCATGTTCCATGTGGCTAAATGACCATTTATCCAAGTCACTGCTGTGCTGAATTGACATTTATCCAAAATATTTCCCTGGCCTTATTCTCTGGTAGAGACCCTGGGTCAATGGCTGCTGAGTAGGAACTTCAGCAAGAAAAACATATGAATTGTTCTTGTGGGGGTGGAAGCAAGTTAAATTATTTTAACACCCTCTAAACTCAACATTCTACATCAAAGCTCCAGTTACTTACCTTAGTTATGGCTGTACAGTACCCTTGGCCATTATGCCATACAATAGAATTTGTCTAGTAATTAACTGTTGCTTGATTCTCATTACAGTAGCATACTGCAAGAAGCAAAAGAGGAATTCAAGCAGTGTATACTTTTTAACATGATTCTCATAGAATCAAAAAGACCTGAGTTCAAATCTGGCCTCAGATTCTTATTAGTTGTGTGACACTGGGTATATCACCAAGGGTGGCTTAACCTTGTTTGCCTCAGTTTCCTCATCTGTCAAGTGAGCTGGAGAAGGAAATAGCAAACCACTCCTGTATCTTTGCAAAGAAAATTCCATATGGAATCACAGAGAGTCAGACATCATTAAAAAATGGCTCAATAATAACCACCACCACAGTGGGTCTTGCAGACTTTTTTTTCCCCTCACAAAGGCAACGTAAGTTTTAAGGACAGTATAATGAGGTATATAAAATCATAGATCTGACATCTATGAACCTGATTTAAATCCTCCCTGTCATAAATTCTCTCTGTGACCTCAGGTTTTTCACTTAATTCTCCAAGTTCTTATTTCCTCACCTGCTAAGTGAGGGACTAGATTCAATGGCTTCTAAAGTTTTTTTCAGCTACAGATCAATGATTCTCTGGATAGTTTTAGTAGACAAATCCTCATGAGACACAACCTAAGAGCTTCCTATGTCCTGATAAGGACACAGTATACATATTAGGTCTATTTCTGATTGCTACAGTTTTGGAAAATCAATTTTCTGCAGAAGGTTGACCAAAATATTGAGAAGACCCAGAACCATATACCAAATAGATCACATCAGGGATATCATACTAGTATCAAAAGAACTGGTGATATTTAGCCCCCCAAAAAGAAATAGAAGGCAGATTATGAACAGCTGAACAGCTATCATGGAAGAAGAATTTTTCAGATGGGTAGAACATATAGAGTGATTTTGAATCAACAAAACTGGTAGTAGTAATAATAATGGTGGTGGCTGTGGTAGTAGTAGTAGTGAGGATGGTAGAAGTAGTAATTATTAATAACAACAACAATAATAATCGTTCCAAAATGGAATATGCTGCTCTCCTGAGCAATTTTATTCTATCCCTGGTGGCTTTTATGTAGAGGCTGCCAAACTTTCTTGTAAACATACTCACTTATTAGATAAGAATTGGCACCCATAAAGTTATCCCCATGCTTTAATTTTGTTTTTATAGTAATGCTTATTTATAAATCAACAAACAAGTTCCATGAAAAGGTTCATGATCTAGATAATGTTCAGAATTTATAGTCATTAAAAGCTGGGTTCAAATATTGTCCTTGACGCTGACTATATAAGAGTCTGTAAGGCACTTAATCTCTCTGAGATTCACTTTCTTCATCTGTAAAATTATACATAGTAATAATATCAGTTTTGCCCACTTAACAAAGTTGTTATGAGGACCATAGGAGATGATATGTTCAAAACATTTTGAAAGCTTGAAAAACTATATAAATGTCAGCAATTATTATTGAGGTTTCCTTTGTACAGATTATAGTTCCAGGTGCTATAGGGATCTAAAAAGCACTGATATTTGGGGTGTATGATTAAAACATTAAGTACCTAAACCTGTTCTCACACAGTTTATGCCATATTGAAAGAAAAGGGATGAAACAAGAACAAAGAGCTATTTTAAGGAATAAATTGAGACAAGACAAAGAAAAGGTCCAGATAATAACTGTGAGTAGCTAGGATTGGGATTAAGGGGCAGGTGAAGGAAAAAAAAAAAAAAAACAAAAAAACAGTTTGGTCTGGAGTATTCACAGAAGGTTATATAGAGGAGGATTAATTCTACACTTCAAGTCTGACTTCAGATACTTACTAGCTGCATGATCCTGGGAAAGTCACTTAACTTCTATTTGCCTCAACTTCCTCATCTGTAAAATGGTTAACAACAGCACCTACCTTTCAGGGTTGTGAGGATCAAATGAAGTAACTGTCAAGTGCCTGGTCTATAGTAGACTTTATATAAATGTTACACTACAATGGTGAGTAGAATTTGGATAAGTAGCTGGTAGTGATCATGGGCAACATGAAGAAGGTTTGATGACCATCGCAAGCCTATCTAACTTGGAGCTATTTCCCAAGTTAATGCACAGTACTATTCCTTCCTTCCCACATCATGGTGCTTGATACCAGGCTACTGTGAATGATGGGATGAGCATTCCAGTGATATTACTTAGTAGTTCAGGCAGGGCCCTAATTCTTTGGACTTTCTTGTAGGTTGATTTTTCTCTTCCTAATCCTCCACACCCTCCTCATCCCTCCACCCACTGTGTGTAGTTTAAGGGACTGGCAGTGTTGGACCACACCCATATTGCCAGGACTCCTACAGACTCATTCCTTGTGCAGATGGGAAAAGGCCTTCAGTAAACAACTGAGCAGACTCGGGTTCTCTGGTCGACACCAGCTTAATGTAGCTTGCTACATTACTCTTGCTTAACTTTGAGCCTCTGATTTAGCGCTCTCGTTTAGCAGTGGATATTCCATAGAGGATGTTGTTGGATCCCAAATCTTTTGTCAGTGTAATTGAGCAGAACATCTTTTCAGGTTTGTGTTTCAAAAGATGCATTATCTCTTCTTGTCCATTCGTTCTATCTGAGCTATTCAAAACTTTCTAGCTTTCTATATCCCACTGAAAGAATGTGGGTTTGAGGCTGATAATTTATGTTTGTGCTGAAGATGCGATTTCCTTTCTGTACCCAGAATGATTAATAGACTACTTGCTATAAATTAGTAGGAAAAAGAGGATATAGGTACATTGGTAAGCAAACCTAGGTACCCTATTAGATGGGGGAATTTCTTTAAAGCTGTTTTTAGTTCCTTCTCTGATGACACAAATGCTTTCACTATGACCTCCTGCCTTTTCAGGCTTTTGAAATAAATTACAATAGGATTCAGAATGTCAAGAGCTGGAAGGACCTACAGAGAAATAATCTAGTCTAATCTTCTCCTTGTACAGATGATGAGACTGAGCCTTAGATGGGGGAAGGACTTGTTCAAGGCCACTGAGCTTGTGGCAGAGCCAAAACTATGACTGGTGTCCTGTCCATAAGCCTGGTGTGCTGTCAGAGATTTCACCCTGAAAGGCAACAGCCAAAGAGAGACGATGGTTTATTGGATTTTTATTTTTTATTGTCATTCTTGTTAAATCTGCAGCAGAACAAAATGTTCTTTCCTCCTCAGTGCTCAGTCTTTGGGATGAACCTGTGACCTTGTGATTATAATGGCATTCATCTGATCCACACCATAATAATGCCAACCTGGGCAATGGATGGGATCTGTGACTGGTGATAGAACTTCTCCTCTCTACCTTCTATGTTCCAGATAACTATGAGGTTTCATGGACAATTAAGTAGCCCTGAGAAAACAAAATGTGGATACTTTGAGTTTAAATGAATCAAAACATATGGATTCAATTTCCTCTGGAGAGTAAGTGTACTGAAGAATACAGAGGGGAAGTGCTGCAGAATGGCCATGTTTTGGGTTTCACTTAATCTGGAGTGTCTGAAAACTCTTGAGCCAAAAGGCCACGCCTCTAAAATACATACTTGCTTAGGCAAATACTAGAACTAAGACCATGTGTCTCTGGATGAGTCTGAGGAATGGGCTTGTAGACCCATTGCAATGTCCTCCAGTTCAGTAGTGATGAAATTTTTTTTGAAAACCAGGTGATTTCTTATTTGGGATCTCTTTAGGGTTTTGTAAAATGGCCCCATTTGGAGTACTTCCCAATGCTACTTTTCTATCCACAAGGAAGATTATGAGAACCAGGCTAAATCTGGGAATCTTGGAGAACTCCTATACTAAATGTTTTTGTTTCCTAAGTTGACACAGTCAGGAACAAGCTTCCAAGCCATGGGAGGAGAACTGGGCCATTGCCAACCACAGGAAAATGGCTTTTGGTAGTGACTCCAACATGTGTCTGAAGTTAGGGGCCTTGATATATATAGACAGGGCAGCTCTTCACATAGGATGGCTGAAATATAGCTCCAGACAAGCTGCCCAAGTTAGCAGTTGGTGCAAATAATCTAAATCAGGAAAAAAGACTTTGGCAAGCAGAAGGAAAAGGGAGCCGAAGAACACTTCCCTGGAAGTTTTGACTAAAGAGAACAGGCAGAGACTCTGGAAAAACTGCCTGACTGGAAAATTTGGTTAAAAAAATAGGCCAAATTGTATGCAAAGACTGAAAGAGGGATAGAAATTCTCATTTCCTTGGACAATAAGGGGATGTAGCAGTAAAAGGAGTTGATG
>NC_133618.1:476184408-476229408 GCF_048593235.1 Sminthopsis crassicaudata
TTATTTGGGGGGGAGGGGTCCAGGGTAGCTGTTGCTTGATCCAAACTGGTTTGTTGAAAATGAGGCCTTTGACTTTTTGTAAAACCCTTGGCTCATTAGAATAAATTAAAAGAGATTATGTCCTTCTGTTCCCTCCCTTCTCCTCCTCTCTGCCTGGGGAACACAGCATTCTGCTATTGTTTCACCTTCAGATAGCTTGCATGGCATAGAGGTAAACCTGCAATTACCCTGTCTCTGAAAATGACGGCTGTCACTTAAGGAAAACCCTGCTCTGGTTTCCAGGATCTCATGAAATATGCCAACATGTCTGTTTGCTCCTTCTTGGCGGCATCTTATTCTGAGGCAACCATGTGTCAGGGAAATGACAGGGTTTGCGGTAGCCAAATGGAGCAGCAGTGGGAGGGAGGGTGAGAAGGGGTGGGGGAGAGGAGGGAGGGGAGGCTCGAGTCCCCCAGGTTGCCAGGTTTGCTACCTCCAACTCTTGCCACTCTCCTCAAGCTTATTATGTGAGACAAAGCTGGGGAAGAATGAAGGGATAGACAAGGCAATATACCTCTTTCCTTTCCATGCCCCTTCCCCTAGTAGACAACAGATAAATACACAGGTTATCTCACTTGGTACTTCTTCATGGAACACTAAAATATGGACTTCTACTCCATCACCAGAATGAATGGATGGTGACTTAATGTGGTGCCTGAGATATTACATGTCCTAGAAACTGAAAACAAATTACTTTGGACCCTAATATTTTAAATTTTAGGTAAACTAATTTTTTTTTTTTTTTCTGACGAAGGGGAATGAGGGTCAGGATAAACTTGCTAAGTAAGTATAGGGATCTACTAGGAAGAGGAGTTAATTTTATGCAACAACTTTTAAGTTTTATTATGACCTCAGTGGTTCATAATGACTTGATATATTAACCTACCCAAGTAAAATATTTGCATGTTCATAGGACTTTCAAAGCTTTCCCTTAAAGAAGTAGACCAGTTGCAGAACTATTGTCTGACATGTTTAAAGTTTAAGTAAGCCTTTCAATCAGTCAATCAATAAAAATCTATTAGACATCTACTATGTGTCAGGCACTGGTCACTTTCAGTGAACTTCAAATTAGTCAGGAAAAAGACTCTACTTTGCATAGGACTGTGGAAAGGGTGGCCTGGTTCCAGGAGACATTTTAGTGATTGGATTTCTTATTTGACTCTTCTTGAATTTTATCATAAATCCTTAGGCAAACTACATATCTTGAATCTAGCATCTGGTATTCATTCATTCATCCCATCTCTGACAGTTCCTAACTTTGTGACCATGGATAAGCCCCTTCCCCTCTATGAATTCCACTTTACTAATTTATAAAATGAGTATAATAATACTTCTAGTAGCTAATTCATAAAGTGGTGAGACTGTGAAACTCAAATGTGATAGCATACGCAAATTGCTTAACAAATTTGGGGTTTTTTGGATTTCTGGTTGTGACCCTGCTTTCATTTCTCCTTCAATCTTCTATTTCTTGTTCCTTCCTCTTATTAATTCATCTTCATGAATGAATAAATGAATGAATGAATACATGAACAAATAAACACATTTGAATGCATGGACAAAAATAACATTTATTAGATGTTTACCATGTGTTGTGTTGTGTTGTGTTGTTTTGGGGGTTTAAAAATAATAAAAAAAGGCAATCCTTGCTATTAAGAAATGAACTCCAATTTCAATAGATAAATCACAAACAAAGAATCAGCCCTAGGGTACGTGGAAAGGTCTAATGGTTCTTTGGGTATAGAGATTGTAGTTCAGATAGGAAGATTTTATCCACCTTATTCCTGACTTCATCTTATTCTAAGACTTTTCAGATGTGCCTTTTTCCTGTTAGTAAGCAGAGAGAACTGTGTAAAGACCAAGAAATGTCCATGTACTTAGGGAGAATGGCAAACATTTAGTCTTTATTTCATCTATAAGGAAAAGAAAATGAGTCAAAATTATAGGAGGAGAGAGTTTAGCTATAAGTTAGAACTTTTTTTCTCTAGAAAGTCATGTGAAACTACAGAACAAAACTATCCATTCTGGGGAAGAAATTCCTCTACTTTTTTTGTATAATGAATCTCTTTGGCAATTTGGTGAATGCTATGGATCTCTTTTCATAATATTTTTAAATGAATAAAATAAAATACATAGGATAACAAAAGAAACCAATTATGTTGAATGAGAGTTATATTAAAAACAAAAATAAGTTTACAGTCCCTCAGGTTAAGAAAAAAACTATTTGATATATTTTAGGCATAGTATAGCTGAAAGCCAAATGAATAGACTATTTTTTGAGGAGGGGAAAAGAAGAGTTTGAGGGAGGGTCCTTTGTAATCTTAGAATTTCTTGTGAGTCTGTATATTAATAATTAGGGGCAGAACTGTTGGTGGACTTGGGAATTGATCCAATCATTTTGAAGAGCAATTTGGAACTATGCTCAAAGTTCTATAAAACGGTGCATGCCCTTTGCCTTAATAATACAGAACCATTAATTCTGTATCCCAAAGAAATCAAAAAAGACCTACTTAAAAACAATATGTACAGTAGGGCTTTTTGTGGTAGCTAAGAATTGAAAATTGAGGAGATGCCCAGTAATTGGGAAATGGCTGAAAAAGTTGTGTTATATAGAATTATTGTGCTATAAGAAATAACTGTAAGGATGATTTTTTAAAAAAAACCTGGAAGGACTTAAATGAACTGAAGCAGAGTGAAGTGAACAGAACCAGAACTATTAATAGTAAGAGCAATATTGTACAATGAAGAATTGTGAATGACTTCTCAGCACTACAATGATGCAACTCTTTGAAATAGAAATCCCAATGACAGAGGCTGCATATATGCCAAAATATTCATAGCAACATTTTTTTTTGTTAGCATCAGAGAATTGAAAATAAATAAACTAGATGCTCATTAATTGAAGAGGAGCCATAGGAAATGAAAAAATATGAAGAATTTAAGAAAAGCAAGGAAAAATAGCTTAGTGTCCTAGTGGGGAGAGGAATAGACTTGGAATTGAGAAGACCTGTATTTAACTATGTCTCAGAAACTTACTAGCTTTGATATCACTCACTTTGTGACTCAGTTTCCTCAACTGTAAAATAAGGGAGTTGAACTCAGTGAGTTTTAATATGGTCCCTTAACTGCTTTTGATCCATGTTCTGTGATTTTATGAACTAATGAAGAGTGAAGTTAAGTATAACTAGAAAAATATTTGCACTAACTAAATAAAAAGGTAATAAAAATTAATCTGAATGCTATGTAATTACAATGACCAAATGTGACTTTGTAGAAGAAACTTTTCTTGGTAGTGATGAAGGACTATGAGTATGGAACATTGCAGATGTTGTACAACTTACTTATTGTGTTGGTTAGTATTGAATTTTTTCCCCCTTTCTTTGCATTATACTAAAGTAGCAGGGCATGGGAGAAGATGAATCCATTCTGAAAATGTAGACACTATAAAATGAAAAGATATCAATAAAAATTTAAAAATAAAAAATATATGCTTCCAAAAAAGAAAGGAATGAAAGGCTGTGTAAAATTTTAGCTGTTGTTTTGCCTAAAGCTGTCCTGATGATTATTCCCTGAGGCTTGTTCTCTGAAGAATAGCAAAACTGTAAACTAGAGTTAGTGGTGGGGATAAAAGATTCCTGGGGAGTCTGGCTATCAGGATGCTTAGGTTCAGTACTACTAAGGAACAGCTGCATTCCAGCTGAGGGGGGGATGGCAGACTAATCCCAGTCTGACTGGGCAAGGCAGAACCGAAGAGTGGAGCTCATAGGAAAAGAAGATGAATAATAATCCCCCATCTGAATACTACAACTATCTGGAGAGGGACAGAGAGAGCAAAAGGAGTTCACTCTAAAGAATGGAGATGTGGTGAGTAATAGGATATAGCATTGTAGATAGAGGTGACTGCTGTAGAGTGGGAGCCTGGAAATCCACTGAGTTCAATCTCTGCCTTGCACACTGACTAATTCTTTTGTAAATTTGACTCAAATCACTTAATCTCAGTTTCTTCATCTGTGAAATGGTGGATAATAATTGCACCTACATCAGAGGGTTATTGTGAAAATAAAATAAATTATTTTATGTCTATATCTACTTATAGATATAGATACACACATCTATAGGTATATATGTATCTCCTTTTTGACAATAGTTATTTTTTGTAGAAAGCAAACTTTTTATCATTTTTTTCTTTTTTGCATTTAATAGTATTTTGTTTTTTTCAATTACATGTAAAGATAATTTTCAACATTCATTTTTGTTAAGATTTTGAATCCAAATTTTTCTCCTTTTCTACCTTCCCTCCCCAGGACAGTAAGCAATCTGATATAGGTTATACCTACACAATATTAAACATTTCCCCACATTAGTCATGTTGTAAAATAAGTATCAGAACAAAAGGGAAAAACCATGAGAAAGAAAACAACAACTGAAAATAATATGCTTCTATCTGCATTAAGACTCCATAATTCTTTCTCTGGATGTGGATAGTATTCTCCATCAAGTCTTTTGAAATTGTCTTGGTTTGGAATGAGATATTTTTAAAGTACTTTGAGAATTGTAAAGTGCTATATAAATACTAAGTGTTATTATTATTGGAAAGAATCATATGGTTTATTTCCCCATCCCCCACCCCATCACATGGCATTCTGCCAGAGAGACAGACAGAGCTGGATGACATTATTTTCATTTGGCCCCATTACAAGAATTCTCACTGCTTCTTTCAAAGTTCAAGTTGGCACGGAGCACATCTTGCCTTTGGGGGCTATGGATTAACACCAAGGTTGTAGTATCATTGAATTGTAGAACATGAGAGTAAGAAAGGACCTTGGAGATTATCTGATCTAATACCCTCATTTTACAAATGATAATAATGAAGCCCAGATTGGGGCAGGGACTTGCCAAAGTCATGTAGCTAGTGAGTAGCAAAGCTGACCTGGGGCTTAGAACTCTCATTCTTGTGTTCTTCCTGCTAATAGCATGCTGGCTCTGGATAAAATTCACAAGAATAACTTCTGAAAAAGTTTTTTAAATTTTTTTAGTTTTTAAAAAATTACTTAGTATTTTATTTTCCTCAGTTACATGTAAAAACAATTTTTAACATTCATTTCTAAAACTTTTGAGTTCCAAATTCTCTCCCTTCATTTCTTTCTACCTTACTCCTCCAATTGAGAAGACAAGTAATTCTATATAGATTATACATGTGTAGTCATGAAAAACATAATTCCTGTTAATTATGTTGTAAAAGAAAAAACCCTCAAGAACAAGAAAGTAAAAAAAAATGCTTCAATCTGTATTCAGACTTCATCAATTCTTTCTTTGGGGATGGGTAGCATTTTTCATTTTATGTTCTTCAGAGTTATCTTGGATCATTGTGTTGCTGAGAATAGCTAAGTCATTCACAGCTGATCATCTTACAATATTGCTGTGTTTTTTAATGCAGTACCTTTCACTTTGCATCAGCTCATGTAAATTTTTCCAGATTTTTCTGAAAACATCCTGTTTATCATTTCTTATAGCACAATAATATTCAGCATAATCACATACTACAATTTGTAGTCATTCCCCAAATGATGGGGCATCCCCTCAATTTCCAATTATTTGATGCCAGAAAAGAGTGGCTATATATTTATGCATATAGGTCTCTTTCCTTTTCCTTTTTTGTTTAAATCTCTTTTAGGATACAGATCTACTAGTGGTATATCTAGGTTAAAGGGTAAGCACGAAACAGGCAATTCTTAAATTCATCTTTTAAGGGAAAATGAACTAAGATAACTCTTTCAGGGAAGTGAAGACTGATGGGGCAATAAAATGTAATGAATGACATTTTCACTTTAGTTCATTAGCTTTCTAGCTTCTGCATGGATACAAGGACTCTGACTCTCCATTACCCTCAGGCCACAGCATCTGCTTTGATCTCACCCATTTTTTCAAAGACAAGTGAAGACCAATCCCATACAAGAGAAAAGCTACCTCTTGAGGCCACCCACCAGGGCATGGGGGCATGGAATGTGGCCAGATAAATCTAGCCATTGTGAATGGCTTTCACAGGAGGAGCCTAGAATTTTAGGCATGGAAGAGACCATGAGTGATTATTTAGTTTATTCTCCTATTTTGCCAGAATCATACCAAATCTAACCTTGATAATCAACAGGTGATATTTTTAAAAACCTTGTAGAGAAAAATAATAGGATGGATGATTTCATCTTGGGAAATAAGTCTTGGGGAGACTTACATGATCTGATGCTAAATGAAGTGAGTAGACTGAGGAGATTGTTGTACACAGCAACAAGATTACATGATGATCAAGTCTAATGAAAGTGGCTCTTTTTTTTTTTAACAATGAGTTGATTCAGGACAGTTCAATGATCTTGTGATGGAGAGAGCCATCTGCACTCTGTGGATCCCAACATAGTATTTTCATAGTGTTTTTATTGTTTGCTTGCATTTCATTTTCCTTCTCATTTTTTCCCTTTTTGATCTGATTTTTCTTGTGCAGCATGATAATTGTGGAAACATATTGCACATGTTTAACATATTGGATAACTTGTAGTCTAGGGGAGGGGATGAGGGGAAGGGTAGGAAAAAAAATTGGAACAGGTTTTGCAAAGGTGAATGTTGAAAATTATCTATGTGTATATTTTGAAAATAAAAAAAAGCTTTAATCCAAAAAGAGATAGAGAGAGAAATGACAGAAGTGTCTTGGTTTCTTATTCCGATGTTTAAGAATACTTTCAAGCATGAAAGTCATCCCTATATCTGGTTCCCCCATGATGTGCCTCACGAACATTCTCCTTCATCTAGCTCAGCTGGAATTTGAGAAGAGTTGGTCATGGATGTCTGAGTAAGAGTTTGAGTGAGACACTTTAGGAAGGACATTGATAAACTATCATTTAGAGAATGGAGAAGGGCCTTACAATAACTATATATATAGTGATCAAATAAGAAGAGTTATCCTGGAAAAGAGGAGATTGAGGGAAATAAAGAGATTGACTCTGATAATTGTGTTAACTTGGTTCAGATGTTTGAAGAAATGTCTTGTTGAAAAGGGATTTGAGTTGTTTTGCTTGGATTCTGATGCCTAAAGATACAAAAGAAATTTAAGTTAGTTGTAAGAGAAAATACAAAAGAAAATTTTTTAGAAATTAGGATTCTTAAAAACTGGAGTGGACAACTTTGGAAAGTAGAGGATCCCTTTTATTTAAGGTCTTCAAGAAAAGACTAGATGGCTACCTCTTAGATATACCACAGAAGGGATTTTAGGTAACATAGGGGATAATATCTTGGATTTAGAGTTAAGAAGATTTGAGTTCTAATTCTGCCATATATTTTTAGTTTCCTCATTTGTAATATAGGCATCATAATGTGACCTATTTTTCATAGCTGCGAGGATAAAATGAGATAACATTTTGTAAACATTAAAGTGCTATTATTATCATCATCATCATCATCAACTTCATTATTATTATTATTAGGATTGAGCTAGCCAACCTCTAAAATCCATTCTAAATCTGAAATCATGCTATTTTGTGAACCAAGTCTTTTTTCTTACTGGAAGATGTCTTTTCTGTCATTTCTTTTCTGACCTGTTTACTCCATGACCTGTTAATCTTTCCCTGTACATTGTATCTCCAGCTGGAGTAAGATCTGGGCAAGTCAGGCACCTTTGAATGTAATTGTGATGTGTGATAGAAATTCTTAATATCCCAAAGTCAGAAGATCTAACAATTCATATTAACCTTTATATTTAATAGATGACAAATAACATGAGGCACAAAATATTACATGTACAATGTAGCATGTGAAAAGCTGAAGATGATTTTTTTTTGAAGACTTGGCCCTAATCAAGTTCTCTAACATGGCATAAATATGGGCTTTAAAAAATTCATTTCTGTTCTCAATGTTTCTTTGACATTTAAAGAACAAAGGAAGCTCAGCTATACCCTTGTCTGGAACTTACGTAACTAACTTCTTCTGAAACATGTCCTTCCCAAGGAGAGCCAAAGGTAGGGAGAAGACAGACTAGGAGCTCCCATTGATGCAAAGACCCCCCCCACCATTTCCTTTCACCCTGTCAAATGGCCTGCATTTCTCAATGAAGATAGCCATTTTAGCTGTTCTCTGAAAAACAACCTCATCAGGTCTCTGACTTTTTGTGTTTGTTGTTGTTTTTTCTTTTATGTCTGTCTGTTGTTTTATTATTTTTAATCTGTAGGATTACCAGAGACATTTTTCCCCTTGAAAAGTTATTTTAGCATTTGCTTCCTTTGCTAATGTTAGCAAAAACAAAATGCACTATTCGTGGTGTACCGGGAGTCTTTTGCAGACAGTGTATTTAGTTCAAAGCACATGGAAAAATGACTACTTTACTAGCTTGCTTTGGCTCCCCTCAGGCTCCGTAAGATTAGTTTTAGATTCATATGCTGTGGTCATTCATTGACCAAGTGGTTTCAGCCCTTGTACATATCCAACAAAGTGTCGTTCCCTGCAGGCGGCCTCTCTTTCCATCACATTTACCCCAAACCATTAACCATGCTTGGGGCTAAGACAGAAGAAGGAAACAACTTTATATGAACACAATTCAAAACAGCTTTTCTTCTTGGGAGAGGAGGAGGGAGTAGGAAGGAGCTGCTGCTGGGGTTCTGCTGTTCCTCTCAGGATCAATGTATCTCTTGCCAGGGGAGTCAGAATTAGCATGTCATCACTGCCAGTTGTTTGACATCCTGACTGCTCTTTCCAGAAAATAGTCCTATGGATTTGGCATGGTAACAGTTCTGGAAATATTGGGCTGACATGAGATGAGTGTGGGTCTTGCTATCTTTTGGCAATAGAGTATACTGGAAAGAACACCAGATGAAGCCAAAGGAAGGCTGGATTCTAATTCTGGCACTATTGTTCACCTCCTGTGTGATTCAAAGCTAGTCATTTAACTTCTCTTTACTTCAGTTTCTCTATAGCAATATCTCTCTTGTAGGGGATCTGTAATTGAATGAAGGGGTATATGTGAATGTGTTTTGGAGAAATTTCACTAAGATGTTCCCAAAAGTTATATAACCTTGTCTGGATTATTGTATAGCCGGCAAGTAAGTCATTCTGGCCCTTCTCTTCCCACCCCAATCTATCCTCCATTCAGCCTACTAAAGTGGGAATTTTACCATGCTCTGTTCCACTTCCCCAACTCGATAATTCCCAATAGCTCCTTATTACTTTTAGGATCAAAAATAAAAAATCATCTGTTTGGCTTTGAAAGGTCTTTACCTTTTTAGTCTTTTTACTCTATTTCCCTTTATGTATTCTACAGAAGAGCTCTATGATCTAATTCCCATTTCTTAAATATTGACTATCTCCTAATTCTGTGCCCTTCTTGGCTGTTCCCCCATGCCTGAAATATTCTTTCTCCCCTCATCTTTGCTTCTCAGATTTCTTGGCTTCCTTCAAAAGACTTCTGAACTCCTCCTTGCAGAAGCCTTTCCTAGGACCCTTCTTCCCTTGCCTCTAGTCCTTTTCTTGGGAATGTAAACTTCTATTTATATTGTATAGCTCTTATATGAACAGAATTCATTTATAAAGTTCTTGAGGGCAGGAATGGTGTTTTTGCCTTTCTTTGTATCTTCAAATCTTAGCGCAGTTTCTGGAACATAGTAAAATGCTTGCTGATGGAGTATTGGTATTGTTCATCCTTTCCTACTGATGATTCAATTTAATAAAATTTTGTTAGGCATAAGGTACAATGCTCACCATCAGACATACAAACATGAAAATAATACAGTCACTATTGTTCTCAAGATGTTGGGATGGGGCTGAAGGTGAAATCAAACATGTGGACAAGTGAATATAATATAAACTAGAGTATGATATCAGATGAAGTGAAGATCCACATAAGATGCTCTAGGAAAATTCAAGGAGAGAGAGAAACCTGGGGAAGGCTTCCCAGAGCCTCCACATGCCACCTTACTTGAGCCCTAGAAAGATCATTGCTTCTTAGAACCAGGACTAGACATCACCTTAGACATCATTGATTTCAAACACTTTCTTTTTATAGCTGACAAAACTGAGGCAGAGAGAGTAAGTAACTGGTATGAACTTCTCTGCAGGTAGTAAGAGGCAGGGCTGAGATTAGAACTCAGGTCCCTTGATTTCATGTCCAGATCCTTCTTCTACCATTCTATATTGCTAGATCTTGAGAAAAGGATTTGTGTAAGGACATGAAAATAGTTAACTAACCAAGTTGAATTTAAATTGTTTTAAAGATCTTCCTTCTCTGATCTATCCTACACACAACTGCCAAAATGACCCATCTAAAGTACAGGTCTGATCCTTCAGTTCCTCTGCTCAGTAACTCCAGTAGCTCCCTATTGCCTCTCAGAGTATATGGAAATGGTTTTGTTCGGCATTGAAAGCCCTTTATAAGATGGCCTTAATCTACCTTTGCAGGTTATTAAAATCTTCCTCTGTGCTCTAGCTAAACTGGCCTTCTGGTATTCCTTCACACATTTCATGTGCTATCCTTATTGCTTTTCATGAACTGTCCCCCATGACTTCTGTAGAATGCATTCCCTTCTCTCTTTTTACTCTTATTAAAGAACCTCTAGTTTCTTTTATAGATTAGCTTAAATGACATTTCCTCCATGGAGATTTCGCTGATCATTTTAACTCTTAGTCCCTCCCCCACCAAATTATTTTGTATGCTTTTTGCATACAATATTTTGCATATTTACATATTTTCTTATTAAATAGAACGTAAGCTCAATTGAGGATAGGCACTATATTTCCTCTTTGTGTCTCTTCATCTAGCATCTTGGAGCATGTTGTTCAGTTGTGTCTGACTCTTCATGATACCACTGACTGTACTCTCCATGGAGTTTTCTTAGGAAGGATTCTGGAAGGGATTGCTATTTCCTTCTTCTAAGGCAAATAGAGGTTAAGTGATTTTTCCAGCTAGTAAGTATCTGAGACCAAATTTTAACTCGGATCTTCCTGACTTCAGGCTGTGTTCTATCCTTTGAGCCACCTAATTGCCTCACCTGGCACACAGTAAGTGCTTAATAAATGTTTGTTGATTAATTTAGAAGTCCTGGATCCTATCTTTAATGAGTTCATTGTCTAGTTGTGAGAGACAAGGCTCAATCCGAAGGAAATTGAACTACATTCTTGTGTGGGTAGAAAAGTGAAGCACAGAGAGACCAAGTACATCTTTCTAGATCACACAGCTAATGAATTAGACTGAATGAAAATCCTCCTGTGATTGAATCTCCTATCTTATAGGAACTTGAAGATTGCCTTTTATGGGCTGCCCATCTCAAAGATATAACTGCAGATGAGGAACCAAAGGTTCTCCCAACCTGTTACTTCATTTTCAGTAGCCAAGCCCAGACCTTCTTCTCTTCGATGTGGATGAAATATGTAGTCCAGAGAAATTAGCTCTTCAGCAATTCAGCCTTCAAACTCATCTTTTCTTCCAGGCTGGCTTTTGGTTAATGTTTTTTGCTTTGATGTTTTGTTTTACCATAGAGCACTGCAAGACACAATTGTGTGAACTATGCTATATGAGGTTTTATTGTATTGTATTGTTTATGCCTTGTCTGTGACAGGTACCAGCAACACTTACCACCCTGCGATTTTCCAGCAGGGAAAATAATAGAGGAATTTCATACAGGTAAAATAATTAGTGGTTTAGACAAAAATGAATACAATTTGTCACACAGAGTATTAGCTTTTTTTTCAGTATAAGTGTCAGTTTCTGGGGGTTACAAAGACAGATTACACAGAATTTTATCCTTTTAACTATGAATTAGTGCTTTTCCATTTGCTACTCGAAAATTCAATGGTCCACATTTGGAGGTAACTCTGTGGGATCTAGAGACAATGTATTAGAAGCAATGCTCAGACTCCTTAAGTTTTAAGTAGTTTTAGCCCTTTTCAGCCTCCTCTACTATAACAAACTCCTTGTCTCTAAGGATGAGAATACGCTACAATGAAGAGAATTTTGGTTTGAGAGTCATGGAATCTGAATTTAAATTCTGATTCCTCTATGTACAACCTCTGTGACTTAAGTCACCTAACCATATTGGACCTCAGTTTCCTCATTTGCAAAATGAGCAGGTCAGACTCAATGACTTTTAAGGTCACTTCCAGTTCTAATTCTACCTTATGATTTCCTCCTCCAACGCTCATATTTTTAGTTATAGTATAATATTGACTGAGGCTGCCCTTTTTTGGATATTAAACCAAATTGGTCTAAAATCAGAGCATCATAAATCTTGGAAATATAAGGGAGTTCAGAGGTCTAGTCCAATCCCTAATTGAAATATATATCCCTTGAGTACATATCTAGAATATAAGAAAGCACATCCCAAGATAAGGTATTTGTAGCTCTGAAAGCAGCCCATAACCTTCTGAAAGAATCTACTTGGGAGTAGTTTCTTATCAGGTTTGTTTTTTGTAGGTTCCATCTCTCAGTTGTTGTCTCTTTCAAGTCAAATATAATGTCTTCTACTTCAGTATGACTACCACTTATTCTGCTTGGTTCGGATTCCACCATCATCTTTATTATACCCTCACCCCCTGATGCTCCCTCTTTTTCAGATTCCCTTTGAGTGCTATTTTCCCCCATTAAAGTATAGGCTCCTTGAAGGCAGGAACCATCTTTTTTTCTTATTGGAAGTAATGATGAAAAAATCTTTAAAGAAATCTTGCAGCCATTGAAGTCAATATGGAGAAACAGTGTTTAGTATAGTACCTGGAATGTAGTAGCTACTTAATAAATGTTTATTGATTATTGACTGTTTTATAACAAGCCTTTCCACTTTTAAAGATAGTGCTCATTGGATTATAGGTATTGAATGTGAAGTGAGAGGGCATCTGATATAACTCATCATTTTATGTGTAAGGAAACTGAGGCACAAATTTAAATGATTTGCCCAGGTCACTAAGCTCTTAAGTGTTTGACGGAGGACTCTGAATGCAACTCTCTTTTGCCCATGCTGTTTCTCATGTTTACCACCAAATCTACTCTTTTTTCCCCCCAGGATAACTATCCCCATATCTTTCATATGATTCCCCTATTATGGTTTTGAATCGTCTCATCTTTTTTCAGGTTCATGGCAGTTTATCATTCTCTCAACATTGAAAACAATACTTTAGATGTGTCTCATGGCCTCACTGGCTTCTCATTTCAAAAACCATTGATTAAATCATCAAACATTTCATTGGCTTCCATTTATGACATTGTCTCATCTTGCCTAATCTAGAGCTGATTTGGAAGCCAGTGCAATAAGACCAGGCCTGGCTTTGGTCAGGAGATTAAATAGATCCCAAGATGTGGAGCTGATCAGGTAAAATTTAGGCAATAGGAAAGACCAAAATTCTAAATAGTTCAGTTTTTTACCTCAAAGCAGTCTATCAGTGGCCGCCATGGTTGGAGGAGAGGGTGTTCTGCTAATGGGAAGAACTGCATTCATGGAGGTCTAAGAACCATCATCCTGAGCTGCCTCTTAAGCTTCTTTGTCATGTAATTTTGCTAAGTGAGACGCAAATATTCAGGCATAAGAGGCAGACAGAGTTGTGACTGACAAAACTCCAGTTCAAAAGGCAAGAACTATTCCTCATCAAGTGAAGAATAATTGTATATGCTTATGAATGTGAATATGTGTGCATGTGTGTGAGTGTATGCCTGTGTACACATAGTGACATAATTTATGTCTGGTATCTGCAGGATAAAAATCCAGGTCTGATTGTTATCAGTCTGTTGGCCCCCAAGTGCTAAGTTGGAAGCAATGATACAAAATCTTTAAAGAAACTGCAGTCATTGTTGGCAATATGGAGAAACACAAGTGCAGTGACAGACTAAATCTGCGGGGAGACCAGAGTGAATTCCTCTGGAAAACATCCAGCCATGAGTGACCCCAGAGGCATAATTATGGACAGGAGATTTATGGAGTAGCAAAGTGCAGGGATTTGGGGTCCTTCCATACCACTTCTGTGGGACAAAAGTAAAGAAGAAAAAAGGAAAGGCAAATTCAAACCAAATGTTTTCACACCGTTGCAATTATTCATTGGTGTCCTTCCTATTAAGTACAATGCTTGCTCAACAATAGGTGTTGATGGACTCTTATGGGAGATGATGTGGAAAGTTGTGTGTGTGTGTGTGTGTGTGTGTGTGTGTGTGTGTGTGTGTGTACCTCCCACACCAACACCCCTTTGTATCTTTGGAATGACTTTTTGTGCTGTGGTACCCACTGGCCAGGAAGGGATGGTTAAAGAGATGCCTCAGCCCCAAATCTATCTTTATCTCTTTATGTGCACTGTCTCAGCTGAAGGACTGAGGGGCACAAGGACTGGGCAGCAAGCTTTATTGGGAAATGCACGGGTTTTGATTTCAATAAATGTTCTTGGCTTAAAGGCATGTGAAATTTAACCTAGTAATCTGTGAGACATAGACAGGCATTCACTGATGGGAAGGAAAGGAGCTCTGGAGAGTTCTGTCCTTAGGACCTGTCTATCTCTCTACTCACAATAAAAGCAGGAGGAAAAAGCAGCCCGGTTATCGCTACACCTCGGCAAGTGAATTAGCAGCCCCCATGCAATACAGCTCAGAGAGCCTTGGGGAGCAGTGGCGGCTGCTGGGACCTCCATGTACGCTGCCGCCAGTTACTCCTTCTTGCAAACCATGTTCTGCTCTTTATTTGTGCTTCAGTAACGTGCTATCCTGAGGGCTTCAAACAGAAGGGACCTGTCTGGCAGTGTTTGGGCCCTGGTGTGAGGAAAACTGAACACAGGAAAACATGCAACAGGGCCTGAAATCCCTTCCCCACAGGCCCCGCTGGCTCCTCTCCAGACTCACTCACTGGGAGAGGAGGGGATAGGGAAGGGGAAGCAGATGGCTCGGACCTTGCCCCAGCATCCCAGCATCCCAGGAGGGAGGGAATGGGAATTATGAAAATGATTCATAGCTGAGAAAAGAGAGGAAGTTTAACTCTCCTCTTGGAAGTGCTTGCCCTTTTCTGGGGTTAAAGCTTTTTGTCCCACACATGATGCTTTCAAGACTCCAATAAGAAAAAAAAATTAAAAAGAAAATTCTCCTTCACTCCAGCTCCACCTGCCCATTCTACACTGCACCCTCCCCCCAAGCTGGATAGAACTAATGGTAAATGTGTGTGTGTATGTATGTGTGTATATGTGTGTGTGTGTTCCCTTGCACATTCATAGAGAAGGTTTCTGAGCATGCTCACCATAAATTTTTGATTTGGTTCTCTATGCCATTACCACATAATGAATATTGGTGAATATCACTTTAACTTGGGGATCATTCCGGGGTAAAAATGCCGTCCATCAGAATTTTGGATGGGAAAGTTCCCGTGGCAATCCATTACCTGGGATGGAGATGTATGTGCATAAGTAGTGGAAATTGAAAAACTGTGTTAAGTAGTTGGAATGCCTCCAACTGGAGCCCGGGATCAGCCGTTTCGGCAATACTGTCAGACAGGTGTTATTGTAAGAGTAAAAGGTGCTGTTTCCCAGTCATGGTGATGGGGACAGTAAGAAGAAACAGCGCATTTCTTTGTCCCTTGGGACTTAAGATGCATCAAAAGCTTCAGTTAGATGTCCCAAGGTAACAACAAGACCAGGCTACTTTCATTCTCACCAGAGACATGTTCCCCTGATGCTGAAGAGAAAAGAGGGGCAAGAGATTTAAGGATATCACAAAACAATCATGTGAAAGCCACCAGAGTGCTGCTTATTTAAAAGGTGAACTTAGGCTGTTTGGACAATAACAAAAGAGCCATATAGCATGCTGGGAAATCAGATAGGGATGGAGGACCAAGTTTCTAAGGACAGGATTCATTTGTTCATTTCATAAATATTTGTTAAGTTTCTCATAGGCACAAAATACTGAATTGAGAAAGATAAAAGGATTAGATAAGACAGTCATGGACCTCATGTTTGATTGACTCAGATCTGTGAATATGGGCTAGCTAAGAATACGACTTGGCCCTGATCTAATCCTAACATGATGATAATGAAGTTAAAGATGCTGGAGAAAATGATGATTGAGAAAAATAATAATGAAAATTATAGAGATAGAGAGATAAATAGAATAGATAGGATAGCAGGATAGACAGAAAGAGTAGAAGAGACAGAATAAATAGAAAGATGGGATAGAGAGATAGAATAAATAGAATTGATACAGTAAATAGCTAGATAGGAAGAATAGGATAGATAACTAAAATAAAGAGTTTAGATTGAATAAATAGGCAAAAAGAATAGAATAGATAATTAGAATAGATTAAAAAGATAAAAGAATAGAAAGAATAGAGTGAATACATAGGATATATAGGATAGATCAAAAAATAAAAAAGAACAAATAGAAAAAGATAAGATAGAAAGAATGGATAGATAAAAAAGGCAAAAGAATATGTAAGATAGGATAGATAGATAAGTAGATAGAATATAGATTGACAGACAGATATGTGTTTATATGTACATACATATCCTTTGAGAGTGTAGCCTGTTAGGTAGGGAGCTGACTTTGGTGCGTAAACGTTGGTGTTCAAATCCCCTCTGATTCATGTAGTCTATAGGCACTGAATTTAACCTCTTCTAGTCCCAGCCAACTCAAAAACAGTGTTTCCGATGAAGTGCCAGTCAGCCTCCGTGTAGAGAGTGTATTCACTGTGGAATTCTCTATGCCAATAAAATCACAGATCCAGCCCCAACCCAAATATATGTATGTGCATATCAAATAATAGTCACACAGATCTCTGACATATATTACACATAGTGTGTGGGATATATTCTGCTGGGAATTTAGTATTTAGGCTGAAAATCAGCAAGGACTTTAGGTTCAGAAAAAAGTACCTATTCTACATTTCAAAGCCTCAAAGAACTCTTAGACAAGAATCTTGAAAGGATAATAAAAGAGTGAAAGTAGTTTGAATCTCTCTGGAGTACCAAGAAATCTCTGTATTGTGGTAGCCTCCATGAGTTTAAATAAGATGAATTTATCATCTGGTTGGAATATTTTCTAGGATTTTGATGAATAAATGGGCTGCATTTTACTGTAATCTCAACATTCTCAGAGGTGTCCAGCTCTGAAATGGACTTCTGCTGAAAATCCTGGAGGCTAATGTCCAGAGAGTACAGGGTGAATGATGATTCTACAGGCAGAGCAAACACAAAATAGAGGAACTTTAAAATGAGTTTTCTTCTATTTTCCTTGACTATTTTGTGAGATGGAAAGCTAGGTGAACAATCAACTGGAAAGGTAACCATTGAGAGAGAAGCAATGCATCTATGTTAAAGCAGGTTTTGTTACAAAGTACCTTGCTGATTTCCTTCTATAACTCTAGTCAGCTAATTTTGTGTATGAACAAGGAACCCAACAGTTCAACTCCCTAGGACCTGCCAGGGGACTATTATTTTAAAATTAGACATGTTTTTGATTAGATGGAAGACAGAAAGTATTTAGGCATTTTTGGTTTCTTAACTTGGGCTCCATTATAACCACTGTGACCTTAGGCAAGATTTTTAATCTTTCAGGTCCTCAGTTTCCTTATCTGTTAAAGAGCAACTTAGACTGAATATCATTAAAATTTCTACTAGTTATAAATCTATGATCCCATGAGTATAATTCATAGTCACCTTGAATCAGTCTACCTTATAGACTCCCTCCCAGATTATTGCTATTGTTGCCCAATACCCCCATCCCCCCAAAAAAAACCATATAGGTATTAAGATGCTGAATGTACCAATTCCTGTGTAGAATGAAAATGTCTGGTCTAAAGATACTGGGGAAGAAGATAATAATATGGTTGCATCCTATGCAAGTTTTTTGTTTGTTTGTTTTTTGTAGTCAAGCATTCTGTTCACTGCAATTTGGCTTCTGACATCATCATCCAGGTGAAACTGGTCTTCCACACATTACCGATGATCTTCCTCTCCTTCTCCCTCTGGCAGTCAGGATTAAGTGACTTGCTAAGGGTCATATAGCCAGTAAGTATCTGAGACTGAATTTGAATTCAGGTCCTTCTGACTCCAGAGCCAGTGCTCCATCTACTTTGCCACCTTGCTGTCCCTTACCTTAATTGCCAAATTCAAGTGCATTTTTTCAATCTTCATCCTTCACTGTTGATCACTTCCTATTGAATGCTCTCTCTTTGGGCTTTTGTGACACTGCTCTGTCTTGGTTCTCCTCCTATGTAAAAGGATCATAATAAATGACATGATTTGCCATTTGTGTGACTATTTTTTCTCAATCTCCTTTGTTGAATCTTTATCCTTGTCATGCCTCCTAACTGAATGTTCTCCAAGGCTCTCTCCATGGGTCTCCTCTCTTTCCTCTTTCTAGTATTTCATTTATTAGAACTCATTGCTGTAAAGGGCTAGAACTGAGCAATGCACTTGGATAATGAAGCACGTGAGACTAATTGCCAATTGGACAGTTCCCTATTAACTTGTTTGAAGGTTGACCCTCCCCAGCTCTTCTGTGCTGACTTGATTGGTGGGACAAAGAGGGGGAAGTGACGTGTGTGGGAAGAGTAGGAGGAGGAAGAGGAATTGAGATGCTGACACTGAGTCAGTCTCTCCTGGCGTTTGAGGGAGGAAGGTGTGTGAGAGATTGTTAGACCTAACCTCCTGACCTTGACCGTAAAAGATCAAGAATAAAGACTTTTAGTGATCCTGACTCTGGCTGATTTCTGAGAAGACAGAGTTCCAGCACATTGTGTAACATAGATTCAATAAGCTTCTCTATATAAGTCATTTCCAGATTTCCAAATCAGCCCTAGAATTCCTTCTCAGCATGAATCTTCAACTGTATCTTCAACTGCCTTTTGAACATAGTAAATTGACCTGTAGAACTCTATTTGTCCAAAACAGAGTTCATGATCTTTCTCCCCAAACTCTCCCTTTCTTTTACCCTCCCCTATTCCCAATATAGAGGACACTATCCTCTTTCCAGTTATATATATGATAGAGATAGGACCTCATTCAGGCCCTGATCATCCTTTGCCTAAACTAGTGGAATAATATTTTAATTGGTCTCTCTGCATCAAATCTCTCCCCACTGAAACCCATTTTCTATATAGTTGCTAAAGTTACTTTTTTCCCTAAGTCTTCAGTCTACCCAAGTCAATCCCCTGTCCAATGAACTTCAATATGTCCTTATGACTTCCAGATTCAAATATAAAGTCCTTTGTTTAGCATTCAAGACTCTTCACAATGTAATCTCTTCCTACCATTCCAATATTCTTAAATTTTATTCTGCTACATGCACTCTCTGATCCAGTGATATCAGTGTATTTGCTGTTATTTGCACATTATACAGAAAACAGAGAAACAGAGTAAGGTAAAGAGAGTTAGAGAAAGAGAAAGAGATAGAGATAGACAGAAAGAGAAACAGAGACAGAGAGAGATAGAGAGAAAAAAAAGAGAAATACAGAAAGAGAGAGACAGACAGAGACAAAAAGAGACAGACATAGGCAGAAAGACAGACAGAAAAATAGAGAGAAATAGATAGGAAAGGTAGGAAGGACCCAATTTTGGATAAGTACCTTACTATGTACTAAATCCTGGAGATAATATTTTAAAGCATTTAAAGAGGGGGAAGGAAAGGGAAGAGAGAAAAAAAGTAAATGAAAGAGTAGAGCATGAAAATTACCTAGAAAGTAGGTTGGAGTCAGATTATGAATGGTTTTAAATGCCAGGGTAATTGTTTTTCAATAGGCAAAGAGGAGCCATGAAAACTTTCTAAATGATATCAGAGCAGTGCAACATGAAGATTATTTGAGCACAAATTTGTTTAAAGTAATCTGCACATACTAGGAATTTAATATTGTATCCTGAGGCCTGGAAGATTAAACTAGAGGTAAGAGGAGTAGTTAAAGAATGATTTCAGTATTCTAGGCAAGAGGATAGGAGGACCAAAATTAGGATGTTTGCAATGGGAATTGGAATATTATACTAATAAATTATAAATATTAAAAATATAATAATAATTATCATCATGGAAATAGTTCCTATAGTTTGATGTTGGTCAGTAGTGGTGGTAGTAGAAGCACTTATTATTCTTTTATATTTAATATTCTGAAGAATATTTTACAAGTAAATAAAAATAAGTACTTTTTGTTGATTGGTTGATTGATCGGTTATTGTCCTTTGTTCTTGAAGAGAACTAAAATGACATAATTTTGTTAAAAGTTACAATGTGTCTGACAGTGGCTGATCAGACCAATATGAGTTCAGGATGTTCTACTCCAGGTTGGGCACAAATAATAGTATTAGAATACAAGCTTATCTTCAAGTTTGCAAAAAAAAGTCTTTGGAAAAACTGGTAGCAAACCAAATGATGAGAAGATACGTGCCTCATCTAAAAGATATATACATATATATATATATATATATATACACACACACACACATATGTGCCTGCTACAAAATAATATTAATTTCTTCTGAAAAGTCTGTATTTTGAAAGCATTTCACTCCACATAGTTAAAGTTTTTTAGGAGAATTTGTTATGTTGACTTCTACTAAAAACATTCTTGGGTTTTTATGGATTAGTGTTTTGTATGGGTGATGATGAACCACAGTTCACTTGAGACAATGTTCAATTTTAGAGCACTTTATGCTTGAATTCTGCAGGATATTTTGAGGTCTGAATTTGTAATACAGATTCTTACTGTCTGTTAGTCTGATTAAAACAGCAAAGTTTTGATGTAAAGTTTTAGCCAAAAGGTCATGTCTTCTAGATTTTTGGTTTATATCAAAATTTTAAGGCTCCAATGAGGTATTATTCAATTTTCTTCCATTTATTTGCATATTCTACATTGATTACTAAATTTAGATTCCTTAAGAGTAATTCTCATTTCATTTGTGGTAGGAAAAGTAATTCATTTGCAGAGAAGTTAGTATTTCTATCAACTGCCTTGATATAACTTTTGTCATTCATTGAATTAATTGGGAGTAAACTCTTTGTTTCTAATTTCATCCTATTTGTATTTTAATTGTGATGGACTTCATGTGATCTTATAGATAACACATTTTCTATATTCTCTTTCAAAGGTTTCTATCTCCTCTGATTTCTTTGCTTTTCAAAAGCTTTTCAAGTTTTTGTAATGAAGTTTTTGATTGATGTTGATTTATTTTATTAAATAAATTACTATTACTCCTTATATCACCTTAACCTCTTGTTTACTTCTTTTGTTTATTGATTAAGGGACTCTAGGCTTTTTTTTTTTTTGATATTTTTATTTTCAAAGTCCATTTTTCATGTTTCCTTTTATTTCCGTCACTTTTCTATTTCATATAACAGCTATGTGATCTATTGATGTGATCTTTCAATTCCTTTCAATAGCTTTCCCAAGTTACTTCCAATTCTTATGCTAAAAGTTATTACTGGAAAGCTTTACTCTTCTTTTTTTTTTTTTTTACCATGTTAAAAACGACATCATTATCATGGGAGACAGCATTCCTTCATACTGCTTATATCAAATATTATTTTTCCCCCCCTAAAATTAATTTGATTTAGTGTAATTAGTCTATTAGTTTAATTTGTCATCAAACTCAAAGAATTTTTCAAAATTCTCATTTATGTATGTCTATCTCCTTTTCAGAATCAATTGAGATATCAGTGTTGTTCTTGTCATCTTTTTATTATTAGGTATTATTTCTGGCCTATGTATTAATTGAAGGTTTTCACTGATTTCAAATTCCTCAGCTTGCCATTTTAGAATTTGTTAACTACTTTATTTCATTTTTTAATTTTATGTAGCCAAAGATTAGGAAAGAATTTTTTTTAACACTTTCCCTATATTGATCAGCAATATATTTTCAATATGTTAGTTATAAACTCTGAGAAACTTTATCACTCTCCTCTCATTATTAATAAGTATTATTATTAAGGAGCCCCAAAATATATATTTTTTTAATCAATGCAGATTAGATGCTGGTTCAGATGCTGGTTTGGGGAGAAAGACAGAGAGACAGAGACAGAATGTTGAATTGGATGCCTGGATAATTGAAGTTTCCACTCATTGTCATATCATCTCTCCATGAACACATTACTATTTGTTTCCTCAACTACTCATCAATTATCGCTAAGTAGTTTAATATATTGTGATGACAAAATCACTTCTATTTTAACCTTTGTTGTTCATCATCCAAATGATTTCTAACATAGTTCTTGGATTTTCTAATATAAGCATATCTTTTTTTTTTATTATAGCTTTTTATTGATTGAACATATACATTAGGGCAATTTTTCAACACTGACCCTTGCAAACACCTCTGATCCAACTTTTCCCTTCCTTCCCTCCACCTCCAGATAGCAAGCAGTCTCATACATGTTAAATATGTTAAAGTATATCTTAAATGCAATATATGTATACATATTTATACATTTCTCTTGTTGCACAAGAAAGATCAGATATAGAAAGGTAAAAATAATCTGAGAAAAAAACCAAAAATGCAAACAACAACAGAAAGAGGGTAAATGCTATATTGTGATGCAAACTCATTTCCCAGTGTTCTTTCGCTGGTTTTAGCTGGTTCTGTTCATCACTGATCAATTGGAATTTAATTGGATCCTCGGACTGCTGAAGATAGCCACTTTCATCAAAATGGATCCTCATACAGTATTATTGTTAAAGTGTATAATAATCTCCTGGTTCTGCTCATTTCACTCAGCATCAGTTCATGTAAGTCTTTTCTAGCCTCTCTGTATTCGTCCTGCTGGTCATTTCTTATAGAACAATAATATTCCATGACATTCATATACCATTATTTACTCAGCCATTCTTTAGTTGATGGGCATCCATTCACTTTCCAGTTTCTGGCCACCACAAAGAGGGCTGCCACAAACATTTTTGCACATACAGGTCCCTTTCCCTTCTTTAAGATCTCTTTGGTATATAAGCCCAATAGTAACACTGCTGGATCAAAAGGTATGCACAGTTTGATAACTTTTTGGCTATAGTTCCAGATTGCTCTCCAGAATGGTTAGATCCATTCACAATTTCACCAACAATGCATCAATGTCCCAGTTTTCCCACATCCCTTCCAACATTCATCATTATTTTTTCCTGTCATCTTAGCCAATCTGACAGGTGTGTTGTAGTGGCCTCTCAAAATTGTCTTAATTTGCATTTCTCTGATCAATAGTGATTTGGAACACTCTTTCATATGAGCAGAAATAGTTTTAATTTCATCATCTGAAAATTGTCTGTTCATATCCTTTGACCATTTATCAATTGGAGAATGGCTTGATTTCTTATAAATTAAAGTCAATTCTCTGTATATTTTGGAGATGAGGCCTTTATCAGAATCTTTAACTGTAAAAATGTTTTCCCAATTTGTTACTTCCCTTCTAATCTTGTTTGCATTAGTTTTGTTTGTGCAGAAACTTTTTAATTTGGTGTAATCAAAATTTTCTATTTTGTGATCAATAATGGTCTCTAGTTCTCCCTTGGACACAAACTCCTTCCTCTTCCACAAGGTCTGAGAGGTAAACCCATCCCATGTTCCTCCAATTTATTTATGATTTCGTTCTTTATGCCTAAATCTTGGACCCATTTTGATCTAATCTTAGTATGTGATGTTAAATGTGGGTCCATGCCTCGTTTCTGCCATACTAATTTCCAGTTTTCCCAGCAGTTTTTGTCAAATAATGAATTCTTATCCCAAAATTTGGGATCTTTGGGTTTGTCAAACACTAGATTGCTATTTTTATTCACTATCTTGCCCTGTGAACCTAACCTATGCCACTGATCAACTAGTCTATTTCTTAGCCAATACCAAATGATTTTGGTGACTGTTGCTTTATAATATAGTTCTAGATCAGGTACAGCTAGATCACCTTCACTTAATTTTTTTTTTCATTACTTCCCTTGAAATTCTCAACCTTTTGTTGTTCCATATGAATTCCGTTGTTATTTTTTCTAGATTATTTAAATAGTTTCTTGGAAGTCTGATTGGTATAGCACTAAATAAATAGATTAGTTTAGGGAGTATTATCATCTTAATTATATTCGCTCGGCCTATCCAAGAGCACTGAATGTCTTTCCAATTATTTAAATCTGACTTTATTTTTGTGGCAAGTGTTTTGTAATTTTGCTCATATAATTCCTGACTCTCCTTTGGTAGATATATTCCCAAATATTTTATACTATCGACTGTTATTTTGAATGGAATTTCTCTTTGTATCTCTTGCTGTTGGATTGTGTTGGTAATGTATAAAAATGCTGAGGATTTATGTGGATTTATTTTGTATCCTGCAACTTTGCTAAAATTCTGAATTATTTCTAAGATGCTAGTGCATTGTTGATGGAATTCTGAATTATTCTACCATTCTAGAGAGCAATTTGGAACTACGCCCAAAGGGCTATCAAACTGTGTATACCCTTTGATCCAGTAGGCTACTACTGGGTCTGTATCTCAAGGAAATCTTAAAGAAGAGGAAAGAATCTACATGGGCAAAAATCTCTTTTTGTGGTAGTAAAAGAATTGGAAAATGAGTAGATGCCCATCAATTGAGGAATGGCGGTATATGAAAATAATGGGATGTTATTGTTCTATAAAAAATGATGAACAAGCTGATTTTAGAAAGGCCTGGAAAGATTTACATGAACTGATGCTGAGTGAAATGAGTAGAACCAGGAATACATTGTGTACAATAATAGGAAGAATGTGGATGATTAACTATGAAGGATTTGTTTCTTCTCTATGGTTGAATGATCAAAAGTAATCCCAATAGACTTTGCTCAGAAAATGTTATCTGCATCCAGAAAAAGTACTAAAGAGACAATGTAAATCAACACCTGCTATGTTCACTTCTTTTTTCTGTTTTTTTTTTCTCTTGCATGATTTTTCCCTTTTGCTCTGATGTTTCCTCTTAACATGACTCATAAAGTAATGTGTATAAAAATAAATAAACTTACTAGAAAAAAAGGAATTTGTGTACCAGTTTGGTCTGTGATGATGCTTATTTCTAGCACAACTTATTAGCTGAGTACTTCAGGATAGTTCTTTTGTGCACATTCGAGTCATTAGAATCCTATGCTTTGTGGTCAGTAAGGGAACTCTTGGTCATCTCATATTTCAAGATTTCAGTAATGAGTTATATCCTTTTTCTAAACCACCAGTTATATTAAATAGAAGATGAGAATTATAAACTCTAGAAACAATAATAATAATAATGTCACATTAAACCAATTGATAAAGATGATACAAACCAAAAACATTTGGGCTCCTCAGAGATAATCCTTATTAATTAAAAAAAGGGGTGGTGAGGGAGAAAAGAGTGATAAAATTTCAACAGTTGATGACTAACATGTTGAAAACATATTAGTAAAGGGCAACTGTTAAAAATAAATTAATTTTGGATTTCATCCCAACATGTTCTAGTCATAGCTTGGAATTCAAATTTCCTTTCCTATAGAAGTACTTCTGGTCATTGTGCATGATTCTTCTTCAGTAAAATTAGAAAATTGTATTAGATAATCTCTAAGATGCCTTCCAGCTCTAAAACCTATGATTCTGTTGTTTTAAACATAAACTCAAGAACAATTAACCTTTCATGCTGGTGTAATGGACAAAACTCTAATAAATCAATAGTATAAGAAATCATTCCTGTCTGGTCTCTCTCCACCCCATACCAAAAACAAAACAAAACAAAAAAATGCTCATTTTTGTCTGAACTATTTGATGGCCTATTTAGACATTCTTGAGTTCTGTCCATTTGACTTTGGATATATACAGATAATTTCTGGAAAATTGTTGTACAGTTAATCAGTACTCCAGAACCTCTATTATTGCATCATTCACTAATAAGTTTGAAAAGACTTCAAAAAGTCATTTAATTCATTCTCCAGGCTTCAGAAGGAGCATATGATAAAAACCCTACTAAAATAAGCTCATTTAAAATATATATGAAATTTATATATATATTCATTATATGTATATATATGTTCATAATCAATTATTTCAATTATAATATGGATCCTCATTTTATAAAAAGTCCACAGTGTTGTTTTAAATAGTGGGATAGATTAAAATATTTATTAAGCTTATTATGTATCAGACACATAGTAAAAGTTGTCCTATGATGATTTATTTTACAAAAAAGGGCAATTTTTTAGCACAAAGTGTTTTACCAATCAACTAATTGATAAATAAGTAACTACTTAGTACCTGCTATATATAAGGGCACCATACTAGGTATGGGAATATAAGACAAAAAGAAAATAATAGTTCCTGCTCTCAAGAAGTTTACATTCTAGCAGGAGACAGAATATCAACCCTAAATATAAACAAAATGAAGAAAAGTTAATTTTTGTCAGGGGAAGCATTTGAGGTAAGTTTTGAAGAAAACTAGAAATACCATTATCCTGAATGGATATTGGTCACTAATTTTAACTTGAGCCCAGATGCATATCCTTTCTCCTTCCTTCTTTCTTTCTTTCTTTCTTTCTTTCTTTCTTTCTTTCTTTCTTTCTTTCTTTCTTTCTTTCTTTCTTTCTTTCTTTCTTTCTTTCTTTCTTTCTTTCTTTCTTTCTTTCTTTCTTTCTTTCTTTCTTTTCTTTCTTTCTTTCTTTCTTTCTTTCTTTCTTTCTTTCTTTCTTTCTTTCTTTCTCTTTCTTTCTCTTTCTTCTCTTTCTTTCTCTCTTTCTCTCTTTCTCTCTTTCTCTCTTTCTCTCTTTCTCCTCTTTCTCTCTTTCTCTCTTTCTTTCTTTCTTTCTTTCTTTCTTTCTTTCTTTCTTTCTTTCTTTCTTTCTTTCTTTCTTTCTTTCTTTCTTTCTTTCTTTCTTTCTTTCTTTCTTTCTTTCTTTCTTTCTTTCTTCCTTCCTTCCTTCCTTCCTTCCTTCCTTCCTTCCTTCCTTCCTTCCTTCTACTCTCTCTGTCTCTGTCTCTATATGTATCTCTCTCTGTTTCTCTTTCTCTTTTTGATTAGAACTCTCTAACTTCTCATCTCTGACTCCTGAATTCCCTGATTTCCTTCAAGTAAATTATAGTGCCACTAGTCATCCTTAATTTTTATGCCTTCCTTCTGAGATTATCTGAAATTTTTTCTACATAGTTATGTGACTCCAAATTTATTGAAAGCAGTGACTGAATTTTTTTTAACCTTTCTTTGTACCTCCAGCATTTGGCACATAGTAGGCACTTAATGCTTATTGACATTACTTGACAATGCCCAATTTAATTTTTGATATTTTCTTCAAAAGTGCCTGCACTAAATATCTTGTCAGTGAAATCAATTAATTCCCCAGTTTGTGGTTCCAAAAGTCTTATCTGGCTAAGCTAGCATCAAGGGGACTCTTGTATCTGTGATCAATTTCCAGACTAATATTCGAACTCAAGTACAAAGAAATTTCCCAACATACACCCAAACCAAATGAAGTCCGCTTTGACTGTACAGAATGTCGATGAATTCTTCAGAGTAAATCAGCCTTGTCAGTGTGATGCAGAACCGTCAGCTCCTGGTGACATAATATAATATGAAATGATATTGAACAACATGCGTTTGGCACTAAATTGTTAGCGGGTTTTAGCTTTGACAGCAGCAAGTTTATTGCTTTAATCCCAAGGTCTTTTAACCCTCTTTGACATAAATTGAGGTTGGCTTTTGTGGAAAAAAAAAAACTCCACTTTACTCTCTCTTCCTTTACCTAAAACTGCTTTTAACAATTTATGCTCGTACATCAGACACTCATTTTGAGTGACAAAAAGAAAAAAGATTTATTAGAATAGAAGGGAAAAAAGGTCAATTTAGGTTAAGCAGTCTATGTCTCTTTTGGTACACATGTCACAGCTTTCTTCAGGTGAATGTGAATTTTAAGTTGCAATAATGTGTAGTTGGAGCAAAATAAAACAAGACTTGTATGAAGCCTATGTGGCAGAGAAGAGGACAAACTATAATAGGGGAGGCCTATAATCTGAAACAGGAACCACTTTTTCATCTTGATGCAATTTAATTTACTTCTAAAAATGGGTTCATTCCCTCCATCTCCTCTCACCCCCTGTCCCACACCATTCTTGCCCCCCTATCTTCTCAAGAGATCAAAGGACTCTCTTCTTTTATCCTAACACTTTTCAGCCAATGGTTTAGCAAGTGTGACATATAGAAAAAACACTTTTAAATAGATGCATTGTCTACCCACAATTGTGGGTCTGCCTGATAGAGAGATGACTTAAACTCTGCAGTTGAAAGTGTTTTGTTTGGCTCCAAAAGTGAGACTACATCATTACCGATTTTCCAACAAATTGTCTTTTGGAATTTTCTCTAAGTCCTGAAAGTTCATCTAGTTCAAACTTTGACTCAAAGCCCTTTGCAGTAAGTATCCCTTATAGTGAGTGTGTCAAATCTACATCTGCTTGGGCATCTCTAGTGAGTTAAAGCACTATAAGATAGCCTTAGTGGTTCTTCTATCTTTTGGAGGATGAAAATGATCATCTTCTTAGAACATAACCTCCTTGAGAACAGGGAATCCTTTTGCTTTTCCTTCATATCTCCAGTGCTCTTCACATTGACTGGTATTTAGGTAACAATTAATAAATGACTATTGATTGATTAATAAACCATTCCACTTTTCAATCATCATTTATAAAGCACCTTTTAGGTAGCAGACCCTATGTTAATCTCTGGGGATATTGAGCCAAAAGGAGTTTATAACAGTGTGTATACATATAGACATATGCAAAGTGAATAATAAACAATTCCCATGGATGGCACAAGTTGCTGGGGGGGGAGGGTAAGAGTTGGGGAGGGATTATCAGGAAAGGCTTCATATAGGAAGTGGCTTTTGAAATGACCTAAAAAAAAAAAAAAAAAAAAAAAAAAAAAAACAGATTCTGAGGCAGTGAGAATAGGATATACACTTAAAAGTGAGGGACACAGAAGAGACATTGGGATGGTAGATAGTATGTCACATGCCAGGAACATCAAGAAGGCCAAATGAACTAAACAGTAGAATGTGTAAAGGGGGAGAAATGCAAAATAAGCCTGGGGAGGGAGGGAGATTGGGAGATGTTATAAAATGCTCTTATGTAAATTCTCTCTTAGATTGAGTTGAATTATAATACTTTTTGCAAATGACCTTTTTGCTTCTAGACTTTGCCTTCTACAGCATCTGAATAAGCCAGTCCTTTAAATATCTAAAGAAAGTGACCATACCTCTTGCTCAGCTCCATAACCTTTTATTCCTCAAACTATCTTCAGTTCAATCAATCAACCATATAACCTGATCCTAAAACTTTCCCTGTTTTTGTAACCCTCATCCAGTCATGCTCCAATTATCCATATCTGTATAATACCCTATATATTTCAGATGTTTTCTAAATGCTATAAGGCTAGGGGCAAATAGGGGGTGCAGTGGTTCAAGTCCACTTTCAAATACTAGTGGGCAAGTCACTTAACCCTGTTCCTCATCATAAAATGAGCTGGAGAAGGAAATGTCAAACCATTCCAATATCTCTGCTAAGAAAACCCAAAATGGGTTTGTGAAGAGTTGGACATGATTGAAACAACTGAATAACAAAAAATGGGACCATAGTCTCTCAAAATGTTAGTTCTCTCCTTCTAGTAACATAACCCCAAATCATGTTAACATTTTTTGTTATTCTATTAGTTCATTTTGAGTTGTGAATCATTAAGAGCCCCAAAGCATTTTCATAATGCCATCTAGACTAATATTCAGATTCCATAAATATAAAAGGGTCCCTTTGTCAACTTACACTGGTTCTTCATTCCTATCCAGTTTTTTCTGTCTCTGTCTCTCTGTCTCTCTCTGTCTCTCTCTCTTTCTATTTTTTTCTGCTATACAATAGGTAAAGAGGGATAATGCTATTGTGCCATAATGTAACATATAAATATATAATTTACATTGCATTCTGTTAAGAGATTATAAGCTCTGTTACTGAAGCTTGTATTTCTGGCCATTGAAAACTCACACAGAAATATCTTCCTAATCTGGATCTGTTATGAAAAACTAGGCACAAGTTATAATTATTTTTTAAAATGGTTCAATAGTTGGACTTGGCTTCTAAAGCATCTTCTAGTTCTAAATCTATGATCGTGGCTCAATAAGTTATTCAGGATTAAAGTTCATGTTTCTTTAACCACATAACCTGCTTCAGTGAATTGTATGTTATTGGCAATTAGTCTAGGACGGGCATTTTATTCTTGTTATGCAATTTTTTCACATCTGTTTGAAAAAAAAACACTACTAATACTATCAATTTCCATATTCATAGTTGATTCATTGGAATTTGGGAACCTCAACTCTCTCCTGAAGTTCACTAATGTACAACTCTAAATCCCATTGGGGAATGGAGTGAAGAAGGAATCAAACTGAAGGAAATTTCTCTGAACACTAATTAGCTTCTGTCAGATGTTATGAACAAAGAAGGAGACTCTTGGACTGAGAGCCAGGAGGCATGGCCTTAAAAAATCCTGAGTGGAAAGTACTCTTTTCATCTTTAGTCCATGTCTTACAGGGGCAGATGAAGAGTCAGCAGGAAGCACAAACATTTTTGGGTGGGAAATTTCCTGTGTTCTTAAGAGCAAAATATACTTTCACAGGGAAAACATTTGTGTCTTCCTATCTGCCGTCCTGCCGCATGAAAATATTTTCACACATTTTTCAGTGGGTGGAAGCATTTTGAAAATGGTTCCAACAAAATTTCTTTCCAAAAAAGGACATTTCAGTTAGAACACACTTGGACTGCTGGAATCTTCTCAGAGAGGCAGTATCACACAGGAAAGCAGGCTGTGAAAACAGCAGGGTTGGAAACCAGGCATTAAACTATCTCCTACTGTGTACAGCATAGAAAGAGCTATTGACCATGTATCGATCTTTGGGTAATACATTTTTGTTAACTAACCCCCAAAAGCAGCTTTCTCTATCAGTAACATCATTTTGTTAATCTTGAATGGTAACACAGAATATATATTTTCTCTATATGTGACCTTGATATGGGTGCTCCCCAGATGAGTCCTATTCTCTTCCTTCTCCCCCCATCCCAAGCTTACCACTCCTTTCAAAATTATCATATATTTGTTGTATATAAACGTATTTATACATTTTGACTCCACTAATATACTGTAAACTACTTGAGGACAGGAAAGGTTTTTTTTTTTTTTTTAATCTTTGAATCCCCAAGGCTTAGTACAATGCCAGGCAGATAGAAAGGTGCTTGATAAAGGTTAAGTGTTGGATAGATTAAGTAATATATGGAGGAAAGAGTCCTGGAATAGAAATCAGGATTTCTGTTCTTAATTATGTCCTGTATTATGTATTTCTATGTGATCCTGGATAAGTCATTCAATATTACTGAGACTCAATTTCTTTATCTCCAAAATGAGTTTAATATTAATTATACAACCTTTCTTATAAAGTTTTTGTGAAGATTAAGTGAAAAAAACACAAATAAAAAAAAAACATTCTATACACAAAGGTGAAGCGAAAACAAGCTGGTATGGACTCTAGCACTGATTCAAACTGAATAAAACATCTGCAATCCTCTCTCCCCTCTCTTTTTTGACATTGGATATGATTTCAAGGTGGGGAAATATCCAACAAAACTGACAGATTAAAAGAGTCAACAGATTTCTGTGATTTGGTTCCTTAACACATGTTGAGGCAAATTCTTCAGGCACTTTAAGCCTCTGTCTAAGAATAGTTCAGTATTTCAAAATTTCTTTCTTTCAAGTATTAGGATATTATTTACTAAGCTACTCTTTTAATGCACAAAGCATGGGAATAATACAGAGAGTGGACTAGGGATACTCATGGTCCAAGCCCACATTGGCTGCACATCTATGATACTCAATATATATATACCTAATGTCTTAGAGGTGAGGACAAATATATTTAATTCAATTTTTCTATCAAATACTTATGAATAACAATAATAACATTTAACGTTTTAAAGCTTGCTTCTTTGGCAATATCTATATCTGCATCTATTATTAGTTCTTACAAAAATCCCAGAAGGCAGATACAATTATACTTCAATTTATTGATGAGGAAACTGAGGCTGATTGAGGTTAGGTCTCTTACTCACCACAGCTAGTAAGTGTTTGAAGAAGGATTAAAATTTAAGTATTCCTGACTTTAAGACCATTGTTTCTTTAAAAACACCCCCAGTAAAGAGTCATCCAGCCTCCTTGAACTCATCCAATGAGGGGGATCTCACAACCTCATAAAATAACTACTAATTACTTTTCATATAAACAGAAACAAAATCTGCCTTCCTGTATCTTCTACATATAGCCCCTACTTCTGCCTTCTGGAACCAGTCAGGCAGGAAAGAATCTTTGCATCAAGTATTTCTGAGATATATGAGAAATTACAAAAAAAATATAGAATGTCTGTGACACTTACTAACTGTGAGACCATTGGTTAAATTCCTTAACCTCTCTGAGCCCAAGACAGTTCTCTAAGATATTTCTTCTTAGTTATAAGCAGCTTGTGTTCTTGCTTAGTGAAAAAAGTTCCCACACCAATGAAATAACAAATCATTGACACACTGATGCATTTCACAGTCCTAAGTAACCATATTGAAGAAGACAACAGCTAAGAATGCTAAAGAAGCAGACCCTCAGGGCTCAGTGCCAGAAAGCTGCTGAAAAATGTATTTCAGGGCAGATTTGCAAAAGAAAGCATCCATTTTGATCCATCATGGTGGACAAAACTTGATCTTCCTAATAGAATAGAATAGTGGATGCTTTCCTAATGTGGAGATTCTCCAGGACTCCATTTGGTCTTTTTGGGGGGTTCCTTGGAAGAAAGTTTGTGTGTGGCAGACATGTTTACCCCATCCCCGAGACATACCAAACGGAGAGCCAGGGTCTCAGCTAAACCCTACAGGAGGCTGCTGGCTGCTGTTCCACTTTATCACATCTCTGCTTCATTTCTAGCTACATCCCGATGCTTGGATTGGATGTACCTTCCGCTGCTGGTGAGTAGGTTTCAGAGTTGGGTTTCGTTCCAACTTTATTTGGACATATTTTAGATCAAACCAAAGCTTCAGACTCCATCCAAACTGGTGACTTTGTCCCAAAACGTGTCTTCCTACACATGTTGTTCTGGAATCACACCCTTCTGCCCCAACGCTCCTCCACTTCTGGCATTACTTATCTATATCAAAATCCTCCTGCAGCAGGGCCCCATGCAATGTCATTTGGTTTGGGGCAATTTATGCTGATAGAATCATGAAGACTCTCTCAACTTAAATACCAGCCCTAGATTCATTGCCCCTAGTACTGCACCTGGCCATAAAGCACACAGATCGAGACTTGCTCACTGTTACTCATGTACACCCTGCTATTGATTTCAAGTGGGAGTTGTGCATGAGAAACTGGGGGCAAAACTTGGCCTTAAATTAGTTGTTTGATTACTTTCTCATTTCTTATTATGCTTAAACAGGTATTGTATTACCATCCAGTAATCACCAGCAGTGCTGATTTAAAATCCAATATTTGGTGCCCATATAGAGTAACTCTCTGAGGTCATTGTGTTTTTAACTGCTGTAAAGTTCCTTTCATTTACAAGTCCTGCTTTCCACATCCTCCTTTAGTTGTCTAAGTATCATATTCAGGGTCTGACTCTATCAAAAGAACAACAGCATGGCTAACTTCCTAGGGAATTGATATAATATGTAATCATCTATAACCCAGGGATAATAAATTCAGGAAACCAAACCAATAAATTATGCCTAATAGTTTGCCCATTATACTATGAGTTTTCTCAACAGGCATTAATAAAAATGCTATTTCAATCCAGACCTTGCTTTCTAGAGGACAGCAGCTGACATGATCTGTACAGTCTAACTTCCACTTTGGTATAAAATGATATATTCAAGAATAACAACAGAGAAAAAAAAATGTACTAAATTAGCTGGCCTGACTAATGGAGTTGCTAGTCTGACTATTATCTATAAATCAGAACTTTAAGAATCAACTCTTCCCAACCTATTCTAGGTCTCCAAAGGCCTCATTGATGTGAGTAGGCCTTCTAGTAATGCAATCAATCAAGCAAGCATTATTAAGTGTTTACTATTCTAAAAACTGATAATGCAAAGTAAAAAAAAAAAAAAAAATTAAACAGTCCCTGCCCCCAAGAGACTTATATTCTAATTATTCTAATGAGGGAGAGAAAATGTATAGATATGAGTATTTGTGGTATATATACAAAATGAGTAAAAAGTTGTTTTAGGAAGGAGCATTCTAGCAACTGGGGGTGGAGAGTAGAGAATGAAGGAACCAAAAAAAAAAAAAAAATAGTGCTTGAGAGGAGTCTTGAAGAAAATTTGAAATTCTAGAAAACAAAGATTAGGAGTAAATGAATTCTAGGGATATAGGACAGCTATTGCAAAGGCATGAAAATGGGTATGTTCTAGTAAATATTGAGCAATTGGCTGTCCTTAAAACATGTATAATCAAATATTATAGTGTAATCTGCATTAAAGACATTTTCTCTAAATCTCACCATTACTTTCTTAAGTCTAGGCAATCAACAAAACAATAAATCAAGCCTTGATTCACTGAAAATTTAGCAATTATTTTTTGAGCTGCTATGAGCTGGCACTAGCACACCTCTTCATGGCAACCGAAAGCAGTGATAGGAGGGGTGTGAAATGTCAAATAGACAAACCTGTTACTGGAATACTGAGTATGAGGAGATTAAAGTGTGAAAAGATGTTGTAAGGTAGGAAAGAGCCATGTTCTAAAGGACATTAAAGGTCATTTGGAAGAGTTTTATATTGGCATGCTATAACCCATCCATGCTTGCTTAACTATTGAAACACTTACTCATGTCTGCCCATCAGTTTGCTCCAAGGATTTGCTCACTATGCTTTTCTTGGATTCTCCTGATACCATAAAAATACCAAAGAACATGTAGACTGCCTATCCATTTCTCTTTACTCTCTTTATAGATCCATGTCTTACACTATTTATCCATCATTACTTTTTTCACCAGGTGTTGCTATCTGCTTTTATCTACCATTTACTTCCATTGATCTTTAGATTATCCTCCCCTGAAGTTCTCTGAGGTCTATAGTGTTTGTTCTGTGACTAGCAGCCATACAACATTGGAAGAATTTGACAGAAAAATATTGGTATAAAGAAAATAGGTCTGAATCAGAAGGAAGCTTAGACTCATTTAAAAAAAAATAGAAATTGCCTAAAGGACTACAAAGGAAAAAAATAAAAGAGTCAAGAGCATTCTGTTCTCAAAGAGTGCTCATCAAAGTTCTAGTAACAAAATGGAAAAATTAGTGTGGTTCCTGGACACCTGCTTGCCTGGGTAATAGTGCTTTCTTTTCTCTCTGGTTGATTATTTATTCCAAGTTTTTGTCTTCTTTTTATTGCCAAATTATCATTTGATTTTAGGAATCATAAAAAGGAGAGTATAAGCTGAATTTCTATGTACCTGTTAGAAGGCAACATTGAAGAATCAAAAAGTACTGGAGATGAAAAGCTAGTTAGGCTCCATCATATTTTGTAAATATTTTAAAGTCATTGGATGTAGCATTTTGTGAATTGCTAAATGTATTACTTTCACTCATGTTCTTATAATCCTTTAGAGGTTAGTGTAAATATAGTTATTGACAAAAAAGACCACTTGGAATATTAAGTTCCTGCAGTGGTTGGGAAAGCAAAAGCTTTCAGGAAAAACACCCATCTACGGGAATCATCATTTTCTAATATGTCGGCACTTTCACTAGGCATTTTGATGCTTTTTTAATTCAAGGATAAGTTTTGTATCCTATTATACATCTTATAATTAATATAACTAAGTGTTAGAAGTAAGAGAGTAGGGCAGCTAGGTGGTGCTGTGGATAGAGAATTAACCCTGAAATCAAGTGGACTTGAATTCAAATCTGACCTCAGATACTTTACACTTCCTACCTGTGTGACCCTGGGCAAGTCACTTAATCCCAATTACCCAGGGGAAAAAAAAAAGAGAGAGAGAGAGAGAGAGAGTAGGGCTGGATATACCTGTGGATATATGGATATTTGTTATTATATCTTTTTTTCTATTTATCATCTACCATCTATCTACCATCTTTCTATCTATCATCTATCTATCTATCTATCTATCTATCTATCTATCTATCTATCTATCTATCTATTGCTATGAACTAACTGACTGGAAATTACAATTTAATTCATGGTTGTTAATGAGACCACAAAGCAAGACAGAGCTTTAAGATATACTCTCTATTAATTGGTATGGACTGGGTGAAGATCCAGAGAAGAAGACTGACAGTGCCATCAAGTAGAATCATGAAAACCTATTAAAGAAAGTGCATTCAGGAGGAAATGATACAAAGAGGCAAATTCTGCAGATAAGTAAAGAAGGAATGTAACTAGTGAGTATGTTTGGATCAAATTAGATGTGGTTTTTTGTTTTTGTTTTTTGTTTTTTTGGAAGAAAAGTCATGCATTTATTTGTAGGAAGTAAGAAAGTTGCCAGAAGACAGGGAGAAACTAAAAAATAGAAAAAGAATAGCAATGATAGAAAAGGTAATGTGCTGGAAAACATGGAAAGGGATAACCTAAAGGATGAATCTTGAAAGTTTTGATTGATAAGGAGAAGGGTCATTTCAAGAAATAGTGGGAAAAATATCTGAGTGATATAAAATGAAGAATAAACCAGATGAGAGAACCATGGTATGAATACAATAATTTTTGGGGATGAAATATGAAATTACTCTTCAGCCAAGCAGATGGGGATAGGGGAAAGAGAAGAACCTGATCATAGAAAGTTACTATGACCATAGAGAGACAGGGAATATCAAAGCACAGATTCAGAAAAAGACAACCAAATCAAAGCAACTATATTCAAAGCCTCCAAGAAAAATGTGAATTTGTTTCAGAACCTGGAAGATCTCCAAAAGGATTTTAAAAATCAAATAAGAGAGGTAGAGAAAAAAATTGGAAAAACAAATGACAGTATTGCAAATAAATGATAAAAAAAAAAAGTCAATGCTACCTTTACCAACATGGTAAAAGAAGAACAAAAAATGAAGAAAATAACACCTGAAGAAACATAATAGGTCAAATGATAAAAGAGGCCCAAAAATCCACTGAAGAAAAGAATTCTTTAAAAATGAAATTGGTCAAACAGAAAAGAAGGTACAAAAGTTCAATGGGGAAAAAAAATAAAATATTTAATTAATTAAATTTAATTGTAAAGAATTAAAAATTAGAATTAGGTATATGGAAGTTAACAATTCCATGAGACATCACAAAACAATAAAACAAAATCAAAAGAATGAAAATGTAAAATATTTCATTGGAAAAACAACTAACCTGGAAGATAGATTGAAAAGAGATAATTTAGGAATTACTGGACTACCTGAAAACCATGATCAATAAAAGAGCCTAGACATGATATTTCAAGAAATTATAAAGTAAAACTAACCTGTTATCTCAGATCCAGAGAATAAAATAAAAAGACTCTACTTAAAAGAGATCCTAAAATCAAAACTCCCAGGAGTTTTAGAATACTATAACCCAATTCCAGAGTCCCTAGGTCAAGGAGAAAATATTTCAAGCAGTCAGTAACAAATGATTCAAATACTATAGAACTATAGTAAGAATCACACAAGATTTAGTACTTTCTACATTAAAGAATCAGAGGTCTTACAATATAATATTTTGGATTGAAAAGGATTTAGTATTACAAAAAGAATCACATACCCAGCAAAACTGAGTATAAATGTTTTGGACGAAAATGGATATTTAATGAAATAAAGGATTTTCAAGAATTCCCAAATGAAAAAAAAGGCAAATGGAAAATTTGACTTTCAAATACAAGACTCAAGAAAATATAAAAAGATAATTATGAAAGATAAATCATAATGGGTTCAGTAAGTTTCACCTGTTTATATTATTATATGTATTTCTTTAGTTTTTAAAATGTTTTATAATAGCTTTTTATTTTTCAAAATATATGCAAAGAAATATTTCAACATACATTATTACAAAACTTTGTGTTATATTTATTTTGTTGTGTCATGTTCTTTTTCTCCCTCTATACCCATCTCCTCCTCCCCCTGCATATAATTCTTAATAATTTTATAATTATTAGAGCAGTTAGATGTACATAGACAGAGAGGATGAGTATGAGTTGACTATGATGGAATGATATCCAGAAAGTAAAATTAAATCAGAAGAAAGAGGGATGTACTAGGAGAAGGGAGAGTGGTAGAATAAGGCAAATTATCTCACATAAAAGATACACACACAAAAAAAGTGTTTTGTTTTGTTTTTTTAGAGTAGAAGGAGGGAAATGAAGGATTGAAGGGAAATGAAGATATTGCTTATCTGAATCTTACTATCATTGGAATTGGCCTAAAGAGGAAATAACAAACACACTCAGTTAAATATAATAAAGCTGTCTTAACCTTACAGGAAAGTAGGAGCAGAGCAAGATAAGAGAAGGTGGGATGATAGAAAGAAAAATACATTGGGTGAGGCAGTGTCAGAAGCAAAACACTTTTAAGGAGGGATAGGATGAAAGAAAAGAGAGAAAGAAGGATCAACAAAGGAAAAAAAAAGCAGGATGGAGTGAAATATACATTGAGTAATCATGACTGTCTATGTGAATGGGATGAATTCATCCATAAAATAGAAGCTGATAGCAGAGTGTATTAAAAAACAAAAGATTCTAAGAGCTGAGCAGAGTAAAGGTAAAGGGATGGACTAGAATGTATCATGCTTCAGCTGAAGTAAAAAAAAAAAAAAGCAGCAGTAGTACTCATAATCTTAGACAAAAACAAAAGCAAAAATAGATCCAATTAAAATCGATAATCAAGGAAACCACTTTCTTTTTTTTTTTTTTTGCTAAAAAAGTACCACAAATAATGAAATAACTCATATACAACAAATGATATAGCATCCAAGATACATTAAATTTAAAATGGTTTACAGAAGCAAAAGTAATATAACCAAGATTTTTGAAAAACAGGAAAATGGAGGAAATTTTTATAACAAGTTTATTTGTTAAAAACCTCGTTTCTCAAATATGTAAAGAATTGAGTCAAATTTATAAGAATACAAGTCATTCCCCTATTTGTTAAATGATCAAAGGATATGAACAGGCAATTTTCAGAAGAATAAATCAAAATTATCTATATTTATATGAAAAAACTGCAAATTAAAACACCTCACACCTATCAGATTGGCTAACATAACAGAAAAGGAGAATTACAAATATTGGAGAGGGTGTGGGAAGACTGGGACATTGATGCATTGCTGGTGGAGTTATGAAGTAATTCTGTCATTTTGGAGAGCAATTTGGAATTGTATCCAAAGGCCTATAAAATTGTGCAAGTTCTTTGACCCAGCACTATAGTAACTAGGTCTGTATTCCAAAGAGATAGAAAAAAAAGAACCAATTTGTGCAAAAACATTTACAGCAGCTCTTTTTGTGATAGCAAAGAATTCGAAATTAAAGGAATGTCCATCAGTTGGAGGATGACTAAAAAAGTAGTGATAAATGATTGTGATGAAATACTATTGTGTTCTAAGAAATGGTGAAGAGGATGCTTTCAGAAAAATTTGGAAAGACTTGCACGAACTGCTGCAAAATGAAGTGAACAAAACCAGGAGAATAGTGTACATAGTAACAATCTTGTGCAATGATCAACTGTGAATGGTCAACTCTTCTCAGAAATACAGTGATCTAAGACTATTCTGAAAGACTTATAATAATTCTATCCAGCACCAAAAAAAAAAAAAAAAAAAAAAAAAAAAGATTTGATGACATCTTAATGCACATCAAAGCATAGGGTTATTTTTTTCACTTTATTTTTCTTGAGTTTTTCTTTCACAATATTACTAATATGGAAATATGTTTTGCAAGATTACACATGTACAACCTATATCAATTGCTTGTCTTATCAATGAAGAGAGAGAGGGAAGAATTTGATATTCAATTTTTAAAAAAAATGAATGTTAAAAATTGTTTCTACAGAATTGAAAAAAAATTTTTTTAAACAAAAAGGTCAGGAAACTAACCTATTGAGTTGGCTGGAGGTCAAGTTCATGCTAATTTTGGAGCCAGTCTAAAACCTATGAGAGAGAAAGACAGAGAGAGAGAGAGTAACCCAATTTGGGGGTGATCAAAGCATGATAGATAATAGAAGGGAGGAAAAGTTCAACTGTAGAGAATAATTTAGAGTTCAACTGATTCACGAAAGACTCAAGAAAGGGAAGACAGTATAGTCAGTTAGTGACAATATCTTGAGAAAGAAATTATAAGTGGAGGGATTGAGGTCATAAGGAGGATAAAAATAGGGTTAGGAGTTATAGGGAATATGGAAAAATGGAAGGTTAAAGATTATAATTAGATGAAAGAATTTCAGAGTTCATGAAAATGGAAATGGGAATAGTTGTGAGTGGTGGATGTACTTTCAGAGCAATATAGGAGTAGATCATAAGAACTGGGTAGATTGAAGACATAGAAAGTTAGAGAATTTGAAGGAAAATCAATGTCTGTTGAAATCCCCAAGTATGGGGGCAAGAGTTGGGGAAAAGAGAAAGAGAGTGAATCCCATTGAAGTCATTGAGGAAGGAAAGAGAAAGTGCTTGAGATTGAGAGAGAATGACTGCCAGCTTTTGAATTAGGTGACAAATTTTAATAGTGTGGACCTCAAAAAGAAAGAATGGTCTTATAGTGGGAAAGTAAGAAAATGTTAGTAGGGAGTAGGGTATTCCAGTTTCTACACACTAACCTGTGAATTAGAGGATGAGTGAAAGTGTGATAAGGATGCAGTGCCTCAAGACGGAGCCAGGTCTCAATGAGTTCCAGAAGTAGAAGGTGTGAGATGAAACCAATTTTATTAATTATGGAGCAGTCATTACAGAGAACATAGTTGAAGGAGTGCAAATATCTGTAGTGGGTCATTGTGAATGTAGATTTGAAAGGGGTGGAAGTAAAAGAATGGGAATGAAGGTGATACATCAGCCAGAGGTTCAAAGTATTTGGGTTAGACAATCTGTGAGGCTATTAAATGTGTTAGACATTGAGGAATAAATTGAGAATATTTGTGGTAGAATGGAAATCTGCTGAGGGAGGGATGCAGTTAGATTGTTAAAGGTTCTCCCTAATGCTACTGAAGTCCTTCCTGATGACACTGAAGATCTCAACCACTTGGGAGTCCAATTTTCCATTGAGAGTTGAGTTTTCAGATACACATACACTTAAATGTGGCATTAAAAAAAAACAGGGACATAAAGGATATATTTCACTACTATTTATGGTGTTTGTGTAGAACATTTTATAGCTAGAAGAAAAGGGGTAAATATAATAGGAAAAATCAATGAAAAGATTCTATCATTGCTTTCTTTGTTTGTTTTTAGTTTTGTTTTTTACATTTTCTATTCTGAAGATAAGGAATTTAATTGCTTAGTTTAGACTTTCTGCCTTGAGCAACTACCATCACCAAGGATGAGGAAAGGAGACAAACAGGTCTGAGGACCTATTTATATTTTCATCATTTTTTGGAGAAAGCAGGGCAGTATAGATGATTATAACACACACACACACACACACACACACACATATATGTATATATATAATGTATACAGATATATAATAATTGAGACAGCACCTCATAAAAAAAGGAAAAGAAGGAAAAAGGAGAGAACTTTCTTTTTCACAATGCAGGTTAGCACCTTTTCTGTAAACTATAGTCTTAGAAAATTGCATAGAAAACTAAGAGGTTAAATAATAATAACAGTAATAGTAGAAGTAGTAGTAGTGGTGGTGGATGGTGGTGATGGTAGCAGCAGCAGCAGTAGTACTAATAGTAATTATATAGCACTTTAAAGTTGCAAAGTGTTTTAGAAATATATTTTCATTTTATCTTCACAACAATCTCCAAGAGGAAGTTGCTATCATTATCCCTATTTTAAAGATCAAGAAACTGAGGCAGACAGAAGTTAAGTGACTTGCCATAAAGCAGAATCACACAATCAGTATATCAAATTTGAACCTAGGATTTTCAACTCTGAGGCTTACTCTCTTACATGAACTATGCCTTGGGAATAAAACCTAAATAAAAATGTTCTTCTCTGCTTGTGGGTGGTATTAGATCTTTAGCATACTTGTCTCTGAGACAAAGCATTTGTGTGCCCCAGGCAAAGTTAGAAAACAATTTCCCTTGAGTGTTATTGTCCACCTGAGGCTTTGAATTTTTACTTTTTTTTTTTTTTTTTTAAACACACGTGACTTCTTAATTACAAAAGAAATGGCTAGATGCTATGGGGAGCAGAAATTTTTGGAATTTAAAATAGTTCATTTATAAAAAAGGATTACTTAATGTTAGACTCTTTTATATGAGATATGATTTCCTTGGAGCACAGAGGAAATCACAACCTTAATGATAATTTAATAATGAATCCTTAGTGAATTGCTTGAGACTTCTGTTAAGAGACTTGTCCATCACTACCCAGGTAGCAAGTATCAGGGGTAGAATTTGAATCTAGATCTTTCTGAGTCCAAATCAATTATTGCAACCTTTCATTCTGTCACATTGTATGCATGAGCATGTATACATGACACATGTATGTATGCAATCATACACACATGTGTGTTCACACACATTCATAATGCACCTATGATACTAGCTCAGATCTTCCTGACTCCAGATAGCACTCTGTGCATTGTACCACCCTGCTGCCTAATGATAGCTAGCATTTATACAGCACTTACTATGCTCCATAGTAAATTAATATGACCTTTGTATTAAATGCTTTATAGATATTATTTCACTTTGATCCTACAGCCCTGGTAGATAAGTGCTTTTATTATCACATTTTACAACTGAAGAAACTGAGGCTGAGAGAAATTAAATGACTTGACCAGAGCCACATGGCTAGTAACTGAGATTAGATTTGAACTTAAAACATATATATTTTATGCACATATACTATACATAGATGCAGTCAAATATATGCATATACTCATGCTTATATTCATATATACACATACATATGAGGCTTTCTTTGGACTCTTCTATATATTTTGCTCTCAGTAGCTGCCTCCAAAAGTCATATGCATTTGGAGGTATACATATATATAAATAGCATCAAACTTCCTCTAGCACAGTTTTTTAAGTCCAGAACATCCTTTAACCCACTATGTGACTTCTTTGTCTACATCATCTCCTACAAGCCAAGAACTTGATCCCAGCCAAGAACATATTTTCTTGCTGTTACTTTTTGACTCTGACCCTTCTCCAATCATTGCAGTTTCCCTCAGCTCTCCAACAGCAGAGCTTCCTTTCTTTTCTCATGCATGAGGAGGAACTCTCTTGAGCAGATCAATATCACGTCTCTATTTCCAGCAGCCTAGCAGGTGTAGTACCTTGTTCATTTCTGCTTCACTTCTGAACATCCCTAAGCCAAATTTTCATTAACACCACAATCTTGTCGACTTTCCTTTATACTCAAACGTTTATTTCGAGGGAGGCGTGTTAACTTTTAAGGGGTCATTCAAGCAAAAACTGTGTTTCTATTCCATTTATGATGACCTGCAGTAAAGATAGGATTTAATCACTCCTGGACATTATAGCAGCATCTGTTTCCATTCATATAAATGGTAACATAACAAGCCAAGGTAGCAGGGACAAGTATTCATTCTTGTTGAAGTGGACCAGTTAACAGATGCAGCCTTTTCCCCTTTCCCCTTACAGGTATCTCAGTCTTCTAGAAAGGTAAGGGGAGGTATGGCACTACAGGGGACAATCTAATCAGATGTTGTCCATGTTGGGAGAGTGAATGACTTGGGGCTTGGGTCCGACCAGGCAGGGTCATTTTGGTAAATGTTTCACAAATGGCTCTCTGCAGAGGGAGGTTGAGAAGGGAGAGGGAAACAGTTACACTCATGACAACCTTTCAAGTTTAATCTATATTATTAGCATTTCCCCCATCACTCTCTTATGGCTAGATAAAAAGAAAAATAATAAATCAAGCATTAAAGTATATTGCCAATTTCTTAGGTATACATATTCTCACTGAAAATTTACCAACTGATTCTCTCTCACAAGAGATTAAGCTATCTTCAGTAAATCCCTAAAACTAGCAGTGGGGTCTCCCTCAGGATAGCATCCAAAGAAGGATCATAAGGGATGAGATCATAAGGGAACTGTGGTTGGTAGCCCAGAATGGGGAATCCATACAGAAAGGAGACAATACAAGTCAGAATATGCTGAGTATAACATGAATGATTTAGACATTGTCTTCAAAAGTGTTCAGGGGAGATATTATCACAGTCAAGGACTCATCATAATTATGTCTATATGTGTATATAGGTGGCACAGTGGGTACAGCAGGGGACCTGGAACCAAAAAGCTGCATTTTCATGAGTTCAAATCTGGCCTTAGGCACTTACTAGCTGTGTGACCCTGTGGAAGTTCCTTAACCCTATTTGCCTCAGTTCCTCTATAAAAATGAGTTGGAGAAGGAAATGGCAAAGCACTCCTTTATCTTGAGCAATAAATCCCCTCTTAGGGTCACAAACAGATGTAGCTGAAAATGACTATCACATTGCTTTATTCTAGGAAAATCCTAAATTGTCATTGAACAAATGGATAAATGAAGGGCTAGGTGATTGAAGGAATTAGATGAAAAGCCTTGAACGATAAATAAGATTTGGCTGAGCAGAGAGCCATCCTAGTTAAGGGGGATAGCAGGCTGAAGACAAGGAAATGGGAATATATGTTGGTATGTTTGGGGTGGAGGGCAATAAGAAGATGAGTTTTTCTGGAATAGGGAAGAAGTAAAAGATGTTTATATAACACTAAAGAGAATGAAGATAAGGCCATCACCCAATTCACAAGGATTTTCTAAATAAGAAGTTCAGATCAAACTTCAGTAAACAGAGTGATGGAGTGGAAAATTGAGACCAAAGAGGAAGTCTTGGATCTTGGCTCTATTACCTAAGCTATCTTAATCAA